>NC_138205.1:99274844-99452344 GCF_964194415.1 Vipera berus | reverse complement strand
CACAGCTGAGCGTCCTTTCGGCTTTGGCCCAGTCGCTTCATTCTTTCTGGCGCTACTAGTACTAGCCCTCTGCTCTTCCCCAGTAGCATATTGGACACCTTCCGACCTGAGGGGCTCATCTTCCAGCGTCATATCGTTTTGCCTTTTGGTACTGTCCATAGGGTTTTCATGGCAAAGATACTGGAGTGGTTTGCCATTTCCTTCTCCAGTGGATCACGTTTTGTCAGAACTCTCTGCTATGACCTGTCCGTCTTGGGTGGCCCTGCACGGCATAGCTCATAGCTTCATTGAATTACGCAAGCCCCTTCGCCACGACAAGGCAGTAATCCATGAAGGGGATATATATATATATATATATATATATATATATATATATATATATATATATATATATATATATATATTGAAAGAGATCAGTAAATTGTATTAGATGAGAGAGAGAGAGAGAGAGAGAGAGAGAGAGAGAGAGAGAGAGAGAGAGAGAGAGAGAGAGAAGCAATCATTATTTGAGGGCCTCTGGAGCCAGATCAACATCTTATAGCTCAGGTAATACTTGCCTGATATAAAAAATTCTTTATTACTTTATTCAGGATGGTTATATTTAATTCACAGTTCTATTTTGTTTTTGTTTTTGTTGTTTTCCCTCAAACAAACATTTCATTTATTGTGATCAGTGTTCAGAAGACTGATTTAAAATTAAACTTAAACGGAAGCTTCCAATTTTGAACTCCATTTTGTTTAATTCACTTAATGTATTTCTTGTCCAAATGAAAACTTTAAATAAATCCAACTTTGTAAATCTATGGACATATATAATACATATTCATTAAGCAGCAATGTCTAAATTCTAATGGTAATTTCAGCTTAGAAAGATTCTAAGGTTTAGTTTCAACAACATTTCAATAACCTGAATCTGCAATTCAGAGCCATAAACTAATAAGGTTACAAATAGCAATAATTCACAGTAGTAGAATTAGGAGGCCCAATGATCAGATTAGGCCTGTTTCCATTTCCATCAGGCTCTTTTCAACCCTCCTGGGGTGCCATGAAATTGGCTCCACTACCTTTGGATTCCCTCCCCTGGCACCATTCACTGGCAGTTAATTTCCTGACTAGCATGAGCAGAATCTGTCTCTGGGTACAGGAAACATAAAAATGTCCACGGACGACATGTGGTGGTTATCATTCTGCTGGCAATGTGGTAGCATTCTGAAACAAGACTCTGAGCACAGAAGAGAAGATAACAATTATCATAGAACTGTAACAACATGCTCTTATCTAGCCTGACATTGTATTTGGCCCAGGCATACATGGCTAATTCAAGAAGGCATTTCACTGGGTTTTTCCCCCCTTCCCTATGGTGCAAATTAAATGGTAAATTCAATGTACAGTCATCCCTCCTGATATTAAATTTATTTTTAAAAACACTTTCCATTAGCTATTCTTATAATTCAGAGTGTTATCATTTTAACCTGAGCTGGAGCAGAATTTAGCTCTTTTTTCTCAGTATCCCACACATTCACCAATTTATCCAGCTTAATGTTCTAGCAGTGAAAGTTGGAGGCAGCTGTTATACCTCCAAAGCAATCTCTGAAATCCTTAGGAAATATATTCTCATATTACTGAACATATTCCCTATGTGTAGCTGTGAAGAAAGAAAAGTCACTAAATGAGAAGGCATGCATAATCTTGAGACTGCTTTAAAAGAAGGGTTGTAAAAAGGAAATCTTAAGTTTAGAAAGGAATGTATGGCAATTAAAGCCATATAATATTTTAAAAGAAGAAAAGATTGTACAAACTTGGTTTCAGTATGGGCAATTACAGGCTAGATGGAAAGAGGATCAGAAAACTGGTTTTTCGATGACTTATGAAAACTTGGTAAAGCAAATCAGAGATCAAGGTCAAGCACATATAAAAAGGATATATAATGCATTGATAGAAATTGATTCAGAAACGGAACTTGTCAAAGACTGTATGATAAAGTGGGCTCAGAATTTTCAAGAAGTTATAACAATGGATACTTGGGAAAAGATCTGGGTTAGAAATGTGAAATTCACACAGGCCCAAAATTTAAGAGAGAATTTTTATAAAATGTTTTATAGGTGGCATTTAGATCCTAAAAATTAGCAAGTATGTATCCGAACTGCCAGCCCAAATGTTGGAGGTGTGGTTGTGAGGATGCAATGTATTTTCATATATGGTGGACTTGTAAAAAGGTTAAAGCTTTTTGGATTAAAATTTGGTGGAATATGCAAAAGATATTTAAGAAAAGGATAAAGTTTTCTCCGCAATTGTTTTTATTGGGTATTATTACAAATACTACTGTTATAGATATTAAGTTGATGTTGAATTTAATTACGGCAGCGAGACTTTTAGTAGCGCATTATTGGAAGAAGGAGGAACTGCCGACTATAGAAGAATGGACTTTAAAAGTTTCTAACTTGGCGGAAATGGCGAAGATCTCAGCGTATTTGAAAGACCAATCACAACAGAGATATATTGTGGAATGGAGGAGATGGATTGATTATATCCAGAATAAATATGGGACTAAAAAGTTTCATTTAGCATTTGAATAAGTAGTGGAGCTATATGATGTATAACTAGTTAGTAGTTATTTTATTATTATTCTGATGATGGAGAGTTAAAGTGCGATAGACTTTAATGTTTTATTGTTGTTAGCATATTTTAGATTATGTTTGTTTGTATTCTTATACCCTTTATTCAGCTCTGGGAAGTCAGGGAGGGGAGGGGAGGGTGGGGTTGGGGAGAGGGGGGGAGGAGGGTTTTTTCTACTTTTTTGTATTCAAAAATGTATTTTTAAAACTTTTCAATAAAAAAAAGAAATAGATTATTTTGTTATCTAATTTTACCTTCCAAAAGACAGAAGCAGATAAAAAATGTGAGGTTCTTTCCTGTTGGCTTTTCTGAATTAGCTGTTTTAGATTCTAAGTTTAGTTCCTAAAGAAGTAATCGGGTAAATAATTTCAATGTGCTCCTCTAGTGCAGGCTCTTTTATGACTCAAGGACTTCAACTCCCAGAATTCCTGAGCCAGCATGGCTCAGCTTGGAAACCACTCCCTTTCCCCTCAGCATGGCTGGCTCAGGATTTCTGGGAGTTGAAGTCCACGAGTCATAAAAAAGAGCCAAGATTGCTAGCCCTGCAATAGGCTTAGGAAAACCAATAAGGGAGCTGGGTTGTTGTTGTTGCTGTTTTTGCAAAAAAAAAGGTTCCGGAACGCCGTTCTGAACGTTCTATGAGAAAAAAAAAGCCCTGACTATAATTTTCAGCAATGGCCATGATGATTTCAGATCCTCAGAGTTGAAATAGCTACTTTGGGAAAGTGCCCAATTGTGTTTTGTAAACTTAATATAATCACAAAAATAAATAATCACATGTCTGAATACATGATTTGGGGTCCCCTACTTGCTTCATTATTTTACTGTACACTCTCTACAAGTGTCCCAAGTCACCCATATTGCCTACAATGCTATATGAATATAGTTTAAAACCTGAGTTCTCTATGCTAATATTAAATCAGTTAATAATCAAGAAGGATAACTTTTGAACAGTAGCTAAATTAACCATTTATTAAGATATTGTACCTTTAGTTGCTCCACATGAAAATTGACCAGAAGACCTTTAAGACCTTCTGCATGTAACTCCATAGTTCTGAGCACAGCGGACAGGGTTCATTGTCTGGGAAGAATGTAGATCGTGGAGGTAATAGCTTTTCTACAAAATTGGATTTACATTGAAGGATTTACTGACCAGCTTTAGGTAAGTAAGATTTCCCTCTAAGAAATTATGCTTCTTTTCCCAGCACTGGAACTTACACTGGTATTTAAAATAAGTGAAGTCAAACTGATTCTTGAGCAAAGTTTATTCTTTATATCCTTTCTTACTGACTTCTTAGCAGCTGTGATGTGGGCTTTTTTTTCCCTTTTTGCATCCAGTGCCAACAGGAAGAGATGCTGACAATATTCCAAACTCAAAATTCCTCCTAAGAACAAGCAATAGCTTTGCAATGTTTGTTCTGTCCTTTCAATGACAACCACATTTTGCCTTTAAGGAGAAGGTTTGGCAGCCTGCAGAATAGCCAGAAATAAAAGAAAAAAGCATTCCAAATTTAATTTGGAAAGAGTACAAAACAAAGTTTACTTATGCTTAGTGCAACCCCAGTCTGTTAACTTCATTTTTTAAATACCATGCACACAAACACATACAACAAAGCAGACAGGCAAATAACCTTGGTTATTATAAAGGACACAAAGAGATAAAAAAGGAAGGAAGGAAGGAAGGAAGGAAGGAAGGAAGGAAGGAAGGAAGGAAGGAAGGAAGGAAGGAAGGAAGGAAGGAAGGAAGGAAGGCTTCAATATTAACTGGAATTTTTTGTAGAAGAAATATTTGTTGGGGAGCATGTTTGGATATTTGGGATGTAATTGCTATATCATTATAAATAAAATTTCTTATATGGTTTGGACAGAATACTGGAGAACATTTTTGCAACTAGCAAAAAGACTTTATTCTATGGAAGTAAAGGGAAGATGGAAATAAAAGTTGTTAAAACTATTTATGTAGAGTTAAAGATTACCCTGTGGAAATTAGCTATACTCATTTAGCCTTGCAATGAATTTTACATAAAGACAGGGATTCTTGTTGCATAAGTGTGTTACGAGAACAATAAACAAGCTTTATTAACATCAAAATTCCATGCTAACTCACGTCACAACTACTAAATCATTCTTAGTATGAGATTACTGACACAGTATTCAATGTCTTTTTGTTTTTGGTAAAACAAACAAGCAAACAATAAAATAACAATAAAATAAGTTCTTGAGATTTTTTAGAAACACCTAGGTTTTCTCAAATACATTTTCGTGTTTGGAAAGGGAAGGGACAAAATTTATGCCTTATTTAAAGCTCCAATTCTCAACATAATTTTACAAGTTCTCATCTCCATTTCTGTTATCCATGAAATTAATTCACCACACTGGATAGCAATATTTATGCAGCTCTTTGAGAGGTGGGGGGAGGATTATATCTTTATTTATTTCCTTCCCTCTTCAAAGATTAGTTCAAACATTTTAAGCCAGATCCCAAGGCTACGTCCTTCCCCGCTTCTATCTAATCAGGCTGCTTGGATTACAAAAAGCTTGCCTGGTGTTTACTGCACATAGATTAAGAACTAAAGGGAGAGAGGAAGGAAACCACTACATTTGTAAATAGGACCATTGTTCATAGATCATTCAAAGTTATGGTGGTGCTGAACAAATGGTGGCTATGACTGCTCCTCAGAGTTCTAGTCATCCCAGCACTTTGCATCATGACCTGGATACCTGGCAACCCATTTCCATTTATGCACAGTTGCCAAACAACATATGATCATGTGACCAACATTTTATTACCTACCTGCTGGATTAACCTGAAAGTCAATGGGGAAGCAGGCAGGGAAGATCATTCATACACACCCATGCACCATCCCTGACCTTGCCATGCATTTTTTGCACCCTCGCACATTGTATCATATCCATGTGCATCTTCCCCAACCCATGCTGAACCCTCATACATCTTCCCTTACACTCCCTGCACCTGTCTTATATCCCTAATCCATCCTCCTCTTCCACACCACGATTCTTGTAATTCTTCTTGCACCCTCATGTACCTTTCTAACCTCCCTTGACCCCTGATCTTCTTACATATTCTCCTGGACTGTCTGATCTTCAACACACCACTTGTACACCCCTTCTCACTCTTGTACACCCTGCCCAACCTGTTGCACATGCTCCCTGAACCTACTCTGCACCTACATGCATGTCCTCATTCCATCTCCCATTTGGCAGCAGCACTTACACACCTGTGGGCTGGGATTTGTAACTCTCCACCCTATCCTCTGACTTTGGTTGTAGGAAGCCAGGAAAAAGTTGCCTTGCCTAATGACCATGGGGTTCAGTTAAAAACAGCAACTGATACTACAGGGATTGCTGTGGCTAAGCAGTGTGGTTGTACTTTATGACCACTTTGCATAGCAACAGAAATTCCAATTGCTCTCATAAATTGAGGACTGTGTTCTCTTTCCACAGTGGAGAATAGTGGGCAGATGGATCCTGTCTCCTTATTTTTCAAGCTTTATTCAATCATACTTTCCTTACAAATATTTAGCTGCATGTGCACATACTCTCATCCTGCTCACACAGCAAAGGAAATGAAGCAGGACAAGGGAAAAGAGGCTGCATAGAGCTTGAATATGTTAATACTAGAAACTGTATTAATACTAATGGTACTGATAGAAGTAAAGGAAAGGTCTTCAAAAATTTAATATTGAAAAAGAAATTTAAAATTGAATTTGATGCAGTGGAAATTTTACTGAGTGGAGAAGCAACTATAATGGTGGGAAACAGGAAATGATTGTTATCTGGGTTTTCAGAATGAGAAAAGGAGCAATTGTAAAAATAAAAAATAAAAATTTCTAGGGTTGGCTTATCTGTGAGTGGCACATTTTTCACAGCATTTTGGTTAAAAAATTCAACTGTTGGCTTATACACTGATTGATTTATATGCAAGTATATGCCACAATCATTCTTTAGAGATACTGTAAAATCCAAACTAGTTATAAAATTTTCATAGACAGATAAACAAACAGATAGAAAGACAGACAGAGGTAAATGTAGATGTGGATGCGGACGTGAACATGGACATGGATGTGGATGTGAATATAGACTGTACTTCTTGTGCTATAAGACTTGGTGCCCCAGGCTCAAAGAAAGATCCACTTTTTTAGTGCAGAGTCAGTGCAAATGACATAAGTGTAACCTTAGTTAGGGTTTAGCAAGGAAAACATGCAAATGTCTCTCTCAAAAACAAAACAAAAAAATGAAAAATTCTAACTCCATTGGCATGTGCAATATAATTCAAGTTCCTTTCTCCCAACTACCTTGACCTTTTCCCTTCCCAAAAGTTAAATTAAATTCCAGCCACAAAAAAAAAATATCATTTCTTGTTCTAGTCAAAATCAATGTCGCCCCATTGATACATACATATATCCCCTCTGGATTACAAAGGTAAATCAAAAGAAAAAAAAGATAGCAATCTCAACTATATCACTGAATTTTCATTTCATTTTTACATTAAATGATGCAGTTTAATAATCCAGGCTTTGATCAAATTATGGCTGCCATATTGCCTTTTTCATCCTTCTGCGCCAAATATTACTCCTGGAATATATTTGTGATATTTATTTAAATAGGTTAAATCCACAAAAATCTATAGTACTTCTTCAGTAGTTCCATTTTAACAGAGGGACAGCAGCATGTCCCAGCAGCATTTAAAAAAATTTGTTTGCTTGTTTGTTTTGACAAACATGTACAATTATTATTTGGTATTCAGTTGTGATTCTACTATTCTTTTGCCCCATTCAGAAGACTTCAGTACGAATTCTTAAGGGCTCTGCTAAATGGTCTCTGTGTTCCTAGAATAGTATTAAAGAATGAGAAAGACTTTACTAAACAGATACATGGATTTGTATCATACTTACAGCTAGAAGGTATTATTGTTTTCAAGTCTGAGTTCTTTTCTTACTGTAGACAATTATGAACTAATATGGAATAGGATAATTCTACAAAAAATTGCAATACTGTAGTTTTTCAGGGAGGCATTTTTAATAATAGAATATGACCAAATGCTCATAACCAGTGGTGGGATTCAGCCAGTTTGCACCAGTTTGCCAGAACCAATAGCTACGTTTTTTGTTGCCCAAGCCCAGAATGGACTTCTGGAAGCAGCATCCACACAGAGAACCGGTTGTTCACATATTTGAATCCCATCACTGCTCATAGCACTTAAGCAATGTGTCCCAACTCTGGCCAGGAGTCACTGTCTGGGATAAGAATCACTCTCTCCTATGCAGAAGTGTTTTCCTGAGCAATCAGGAAACCTGCAAGATATTTACACTATATAACAACCCCTAAACCATCTATACTATATAACCATGCTAGAGGATGCTACATTAATGCTTATCCTATAGTTCTTGAGGACAGATATAAATATTCCAAATGAACTAAGTTTGCGCCAAAATGGAAAAAAAGGTGTACAGGTAATCCTTGAGCTATCACTATTTGTTTAACAACAATTTAAGATTACAACAATGTGGAAAAAATTACTTACAAACTAATTTTACCTTATTATAATGCTATATTGACAAAATCTTGCAAGTCTGAAAAATGCAGTCCTCCCCATCATCTTTATAGCGCAAGAAATTAGGAAGAGTTTTTTCCGAGTCTCTTACCCTACCCACTATCCAACTGTAGGCTATGCTGTCTCTTATTTGGCCATTTCCTTAGCAATGTTTCTTGGCCACTTTTCCCCCATGTAGCATTACAATCATATCACTAACCTAATCCCTTTTGGAACTCATGAATTTGCTTTTAAACATGAAACAATAGTGTAATTACAGGCATCCTCAATCAAATCTAGTTTTATTCTCCAACTATGCCAGACATAATTGGAACTCATCTATTTTAAATTGTATTTGTTCATTGAACCATGAAAATTTGGATATAAAAATTCAATATAGACTTCAGTTGGGATATAAAAATTCAGTATACTGTAGGCTTGTACATGTTGCATATTTCCAGTCTAAACAAAATTTCCTGAAATCAATTTACATCCATTGGATTAATTGTCAGTACATATTTGTTAAGTGGATTAGTTGCACACAGATGATTGTGTATACACACCTATCCCACTTACTCACCTATAGTAGTTTAGGTGTATTTTATGCAAATACATATCCAAATATGTATGTAATGAAAGTATTTGCCACTTGCACCAGAAATTGTGCCATTTAAAATAAATGTATTGATGTATTGTAGTGATATTCTGTATGAAAAGTGATCACAACCTAGTTGGCCAAAGACAACATTCTAAGCATATTAGTAATATAACCTTTGTGGTAATATGGTCCCATCATCCAATAAAAGTTTAACAGTCATACTTCAAGAGAGGGAACAAATCTTTGAATCTGATACTTATTAATACTTATTTGTTGCCACACTATAGTAGGAATTGAATGTCTCTGTTATCAGTTTTGAGTGGCATAGGCATTTCTCTTTACACAAGAGGTTAAGCTGTTGAATTCTTATGGATTTTTAGGTGAAATGTCTTTAAGTAGTAGATAAAAGAATATTAAAGTAATCTATGTGTAAGCGAGAAAGATGTTTTAACAACCCAAGGAGATAAAACAGCCAAACAGCTGTCTTTAGTAATATGAGTCAGTGAGAATTGCTGTATTTCTGCTTCTATAACTGTGGAGCCTGAAACTATTTCAAAATATTTGTAGGAATGTTTAACATTGATTCCTCAATGCATTCAGTACAAGACTTAATGTATAAAATTGTACTTTCATTCTTATGCAAAAATGTTTTACCTTACAAAACATTTGGAAAACATTGGAAAACAAATGTATATGGTAACAAAGAATCCACATAGGTGGTCCAGAAATCCAAGATGGGAATTGCAGCAATAATATCAAGGCATGATCTCTTTCTGTGTGTACATGATGTCCCAACTACAAATTAAGATGTTTTAATTATGCTTGTTGTTGTTAGTTGCGAAGTCATGTCAGACCCATCGCGACCCCATGGACAACGTTCCTCCAGGCCTTCCTGTCTTCTACCATCTTCTGGAGTCCCTTTAAGCTCACACCCAGTGCTTCAGTGACTCCATCCAGCCACCTCATTTTCTGTCATTCCATTCTTCTCTTGCCCTCAATCTTTCCCAGCATTAGGCTCTTCTCCAGTGAGTCCTTCCTTCTTATTAGGTGGCCAAAGTATTTGAGTTTTAGCTTCAGGATCTGGCCTTCTAAAGAGCAGTCAGGGTTGATCTAGGACTGACCAATCTGAATGCCTTGCAGGCCAAGGGAGTCTTCTCCAGCACCATAGTTTAAAGGCCTCAATTCTTTGGTGCTCTTATGGTCCAACTTTCACAGCCATACATTGCAACTGGGAAAACCATGGCCTTGACTATACGCATTTTCGTTGGCAGGGTGATGTCTCTGCTTTTTAGTGTGCTGTCTAGATTTGCCATGGCTTTCCTCCCCAGGAGCAAACGTCTTTTAATTTCTTGCCTGCAGTCCCCATCTGCAGTGATCTTGGAGCCCAGGAAAATAAAATCTGTCACTACCTCCATTTCTTCCCCATCTATTTGCCAGGAATTGAGAGGGCCGGATGCCATGATCTTGGTTTTCTTAATGTTGAGTTATGCTACACAACTGCAATTTTGACTTTTTCTACATCACTATGCTATAGACAAGATCCAAAGTACATCTGGCATCTTTAGAATGTTTTTCATCAAACAGTGTACATATATAATATCATTTATTATTATTTGTTCACAACGATGTGAAATCATAGCTGCCACTTCTTTGGCTGTGTTGATCTTTATATGCATTGAGTTCTTCCTAAGAATCTAGGATGTGGTGGCGTACCTGGATAGTATTTCTGCAAATCCATATAGTGTGGCCTTATCTAATTGACAGATAAAATTTTGTCATAATGTATTTTATTACTTTATCAAAATATAAAATACAATACAAAAATAAAATACAGAAAAGTTAAAAAAATGAAAATAAGGGAAGAAAAGGGGAAGAGACAAAAATGTAGGATAAAGGGGGAAAGAAAAAGAAAAGCACTGACTTCTGGCTCTTTTTGGTGCAATAGAATAAGGTAGTAACTTTTTATTTTTATATGATAATATATACTAGCCATTTCTATAATAACAAATTTATCTGATCAGCAAAACCCAAAGCAAAGTTTCATTTTTTTTCACCCCAAGAACAACGTTCAAAAGTGGGTTTCAAGTAGAAACAAAATTGTGTTCTTTTCTTTAATCAAAGCGGTCAACTTTGGTGGAGCCTTGGTGGAGCAGTGGGCTAATGCCTCCTTAAGTAACACCAGCTGCCTGCAATCAGTGCAGGTTCGCATCCCACCAGACTCAAGGTTGACTCAGCCTTCCATCCTTCCGAGGTAGGTAAAATGAGGACCCAGATTGTTGGGGGCAATAAGCTGACTTTGTAATAATGCCGCTTGGGGGTGTGTGTGAAAGCCCTAATAAGCAGGCATATATATACATAGAATGAAGGCTACTGCTAAGCTTGTAAGCCGCCCTGAGTCTTCGGAGAAGGGTGGGATATAAATGGAATTAAAAAAAAAAAACTTAGCTGCCTCTCTTAACTCCATCAGGTTTTGCAGCTGACAGATGGAAATGTTGTCAATCCACAGATTTTCTAAGTGCTATCCAAGATTTTTTGGGGGATGGCACCAAGTGTGCCTATAATCACTGGGACAACTAGTTTATGCCATAATGTCTCTGTTTTGTTTTTCAGATCTTCAGAACAGTTATAAAGGAACTGTTGCAGTCAGTGTCAATGATATCAGTTTGGATGGATTAACAGTCTAATTCAAAATAAAATCAGTTTCAAATGCTTGCAAACTGAACCTACTTTTGTATCTTGCAGAAAAATATCTGTGGGTTTTTGAAAGGAAGGGATTACTCTCACTTCTCATCCTGTTTGATGAAAGAACATTGAAAAAATTAAGAGAATGTTCTTTCTACTTTTTAAGTGCATGAACTTCTGCCTTTTGGTCTTCTCATGTCTCAGTCATATCCCCCTAGAAGACATCAGGACTGAAATTCCTTCCATTGAGTTGTTTCAGATCATAAAGTCTTCAGAGAAGACAGAAACAGATAGATTTTTAAACAGAAAATAATATTAATGATCAGTGGTGGGATTCAGCCAGTTGGCATCAGTTCAGCAGAAATGGTAGCTAATTTTTTGTTATCCAGGTCCAGAACGGACTTCCAGAAGCGGCATCCACACAGACAGAAGCTTCTTTCATAGGATGAAAAACAGACACTGCAAGGCAGATTTTAGCAGAACACTACTTTTAGGATTTAAATCTATTCACACTGACTTCCACTGAGCCCTTATCATCACCACCAAAACCAAACCAAACTAAAGGAAAAAAAAGATAGAATATCCCAATTTAAAGGTATGATCTAAATTTAGTGGCTAAGGCCCCAGACTATCCAAATCACAGGATGCTTGATTTCCAGTCCAGGTCTAGGACAATTCATCATAGCCAGGATGGCATGGATGAGTAGGTACAGGTTGCCATGGATGGGTGGGGACAGGTCAGCACAGATGGATGGGCGCTGATGGATGAGTGAGATCCAGCCACAGTCTGCCTTTTCTGAAGGGAGCAGTCCACTACTCTAGCTCCTTGATCAAAGGCACTAAATACTATAAGAATTCAATGAAACAACTTGTGACATTTAGAGTTTGATGGTTTTGCCAGCTGTGTGTGTGTGGAGATGTTGATGGAGAAAGTCATCCCAAAGCCAGGCCTATTCATCTTTTACTCCAAAGAAAGCCAGGCCCATGGAGTTTAGCGAGACTTCTTCTCTAGCCAAAGCTCAAGATGGTAATCTGGAAAGACAAATGCATGCTTAAATACATTTATGTAGGAATGATTCCCAATGCACAGAAAGGAACTTGGGTCGACATATTCAGAGAAATAGAATAGGTCTGAATTAAAGTTGGTCTTACTTATGGATAGAAATGATTATCTAGCAAATAGGACTGGTTTCCCCTACTTCCAGTGGAGGGGGCAGTGTTCAGTTCCAGCCTATGACCGGCCCTGTTTGAATGTCAGGGACAACCCCTTTTTATAATCAACAGGCTGGAAAAAACCCAACCAAATTTATTTACAAAGAGTTCAAACAAAAGTTAAACGAAAAGTTCAAACAAGACTTAAACCAAAAGGTTAAACATGAGTTAAACAAGAATGACAGACCAGGACTCTAGCAGAAGATCTTCAAACGATTGCCTTCAGCAACCAGCACCTCCAACACATTCCCCTTTTATCAGCAGTCCCAAGGCATGGCTTCTCATTGCCTTCTCCCGAGTTGCCTCATTGCTTTCCTCTGTTCTGTTCTGCTAGATTGCCTCCTGCTCCTAGCATCCCTGAACAGAGCCAGCTGTGGGTCGTCTTCTTCCAATCCCTCATGCTTACACAGCTGAGTCTGAGGAGGAACAAGACAGGAGGGGCCAGGCTGAGAGTTCTGAAGTGCATCAGAACCTTCCTCTGACACCAAAGGCTCTCCAAACCCCTCCTCTTCAGAATCATCCAACTCAGCTGCCAGAACCACAGGCTGACGCTGAATCACAACAGGCAGTTCCTGTACTTTTGTCAGTTCACTCCCTAGGTGGGCTGGCTGTGGGCCTGGCACTGTACTTATCGAGGGAGCAGACAAGAACACAAAAACATGGTTGATGCTTAATATGCATCCCAGGCTTGGCTGAGACCCAGAACCCTAGCTAACTCAACAGCTCTGGATCCTAGACAAAGCAGCCAGCTGACGGATGCTGCTGAAGGTTTCCTACTGATGCATGCCTTACCATTGCTCTTCCCTCCATTCCTCAGCAGAGCAGAAGATGTCTCCACTCTGGCCCCTTTGTATTGGAGAGGAAGATGAATCATGCCTAGTGGAGGTGATTTGGTATTGATTGCAAATTATTGCCCTCAAGTTGGACTGGTTGCTTATAGCACTTAGTACATTTGAATGAGGAGCTAGAATAGTGAGCTGCTCTCTTCAGAAAAGAGAAGACTGTAGACTGTCTGCCACATCCAGGTCTAAATTCTTCAGCATTTCAGTGCACTTCAGGGTGCAATGGAGAGAAGGAGGAAATTTCTGGCATCTGGCCAATTGCTGCCTGCTCAGCAATTAAGGGCTGTGTTGAGCCTGGGTAAACACTTCCTGTCCAACAACACTCGAGGGTACTGAAATGCAGATCCAGGTATGTGCCCGCGCAGTTCCATCTCATGCTTGGGTTCCTCAGGGTAACAAGAGACAGCCTGCTGGAACAGGAGTAAAGCCACAGTGAACTGGGCTTGCCTGGAGTGGGGAAGGTTTTGTATAAGGTCTTAAGGCCAGCGCAGAACCACCAGCTTTTCCTCTGGGCATGAGACCCTCTTCTCTGCCACTGCCTGTTAGGCGTGACTCAGTGCTGTAAATTTTTAAGCCTCAATAGGAGCAAGAAAATAGTTCCCCTGCCATTAGGATCCTTGCTGTTGCCCACCTCTCTGAGACTTCTGCTGTCTTTTGCCCCTCAGAAGTATATTTCTAAGGTTTCCTCCCTCCCTTCTTTCTAGGGGAAGCTGCAGGCCGAGGACCAGCTTTTTTATGAAGCACTCTGGCTGACATCACAAACAGTCATCTCTAGGACAGCAGCAGCAGGGCCACAATCTGGACAGGGCACACAGTCTGGAAACTCACCAAGCTGAGTTTGCCATCCTAGCAGGCCAGCCTTAATTGTGAGATCCACTATTCTGTCAGGCCTCAGGCCTGGAATGGGACAATGTTTCTTCTGATGGGGAGGGAAAGTGCCTTTCTCCTCCTCCTCACTTGGTCCAAATTGTCCTGTAGCAATGATTCCCCTCTCCACACGTTTTACCCTTCTCCATGTCCTGTTAGCTGACACATTAAGGGCTGATGTTTCTTCTGGTGGCCACAAGTTGTCCAGATGTTTTGTGTCCAGTCCACAGGGGCAAATAGTCTCCATTGAGCCAGTTGTACCCACCCATTCAAGCCCACCAGGCCATGCCCATCTAGATGCATCCACCCAGTTGTACCTACCTGGCCCCACTGACCTGGCCTCTGTGAGTCATCCGATTCTGTTCTAACCCTGCCTTGGCCATGAAAACAAACTGGGTAACTATTGGCCAGTTGCTCTCTCTCCCATCCCATGATTTCAGGCTAAAGGAACAAGCCTGTCAGTCAACTTCTGTTGCTACAAAAATGCAGACACTGTACATATGGCAAAATGCTAGGAAGAAAAATAAAACCTTTCTGGGGGAAAACAGTACTTTTCAGAACTTGTGCTTTTCATCCAATGGATATTAATTATCTTCTGACTCAATTACTTTTTCAAGCATGTGGTGGCGAGATATTGAGAGATCATTATTTTGTGAATTTCCAAGGGCCGCAAGTACAATGCCATAATTGTGCTGGCCCACATACACCATTTAAAGGGTTTAATTTCTATATTTAGAATGAGCAAAAGGCTGTGTTCATTAGTGTGGCATTTTGTCAATAAGAGCACAGAGACATTATTAGTAAATGAAACAAATATGGGAGAGCATTTTTTAAAACACACACACACACACACAAGCTTTAAGACATTCTCTTACTAAGATGTTACCATGGCGTATTGTTCAGCAAGTGTGCACTATAATTTAATTTAATAGATGACATTTTTAGTCAATGCAATTTGCGGGTTTGGATCAATAATACTTCTTGTTGCCATTTCCATTTGCCAGAAATATATTATCTAAAAATCTGTAATTTGCAAGAAATTCTCATGCCAAACACCACAAAACAAAAAGCTAATAAAGGAACATTTAAGAAGAGGACAGCATATAATGCCCACCAAAACATGACTATGCCATGTGCGTAAAACAAAAATTAAAGCTTTACTTTGTAAATATTTGTCAACATTTCCCACATAAAAATCATGATGGGATTGGAACCTGCCCTTCCTCACTTCCCCCATACACATTAAATTCTCATGGCCAGGACTTTTATGACTGAAAATTTATTGGATACTGTAGCAGCCTGATCTTCCTGAGTTAAAAGCCAATCCTGGCCTGCAGATTCTAATAAATAGTTCAACTTGGGGGGGGGGGAACCTTGAAAGAATTGGAAAGCAAGGTCCTATAGCTATCTGCCTATAGTTTAAAGTGGCCTTCCCTAAATTAGCTACAGTCCAGATGTGTACATTCCATTAGTGGAGATACAGGTATCGAATTCTGAGATTCTATATCTTCTGGGAGGCTTTTAATTTTTTAAAAAATGATTATTATTTTTTAAAAATAAAAATCTACTATATAATAAAACTCTTTTTTTAAAAAACCCACCTCTCCATGTTTACCGGATCCTGAAAAATGATAGCACTATTTATTCATTCCACATAAATATATGATAAACATAGGAATAGAGATTTTATAAGGGGAAATATAAGGAATTAATGAACAGGAATATTGGTTCTTCTCCTGTGTGTTACATTTACTCTGCATGTTATGAGAGTTCAAACTAAGTGGAAATATATTTTGTTTACAATCCAGAACAAAACCATTACCTTCCAGAGGGGCTGCCAAACTGTTGTGAGCTAGTCTGAATGATCAAAATCCAGAATGTTTTCATTATGCTGAATTGGGACAAATCTTGATGTGGTACTTAACACATGGCTTTGTAGCAGCAGCCCATTCAGCATATCCCATCAGACCAGTGGTGAGATTCAAATAGGTGAACAACCGGTTCTCTGTGTGGATGCCGCTTCCAGAAGTCCATTCTGGGCCTGGGCAACAAAAAATTAGCTACCAGTTCTGCCAAATTGGTGTGAACCGGCTGAATCCCACCACTGCATCAGACTCATTGCTCCCATCTTCCTGCAGCCTTCCTGCTCCTCTGTTTCTTCTGCTCCCATATCCTAGTGTGAAATGCTTAATGGCTTGACAATCTTTGTCAGCTCTTCCCATTCCTCTGCTTACCCCTATCACCCATGGCACATGGCACACATTCTATCAGCATCTGATTTTTCCAGTGCCTTCACTCCTTTCCCAGATTCCATTCAATCATCAAGGTTCTTGGCATTATTTTCCTCCTTCCTTCAAATCCAAACCACTTCTGCCAGAAAAAAAAATACAGAATATGAACATTTTCATTTGGGCATAGACCACTTGAAACCTTTTCTGTGCATAGAACAGTTTATGCATGATAGAATATTCAGAAAAGCATTTACGAAAAGTTCTATAAGCATCCCTCTTCAACAGATATCAATTTAAATATGTCATTTGAACTTAATTGCCCAGGCTAATTCATCTCCTTTTCTTGATAAGACCCTTACTCTAAGAATATTTAATTTTGTGAGTTTCCTGATTTCCCCCCTCTGTGGTTTTGTACTCTGTCCAAAAAAAGTTTATTCATCAAGCTTTGAAAAGATTTGGGCAAGAGGAGTAATATTTTGATAGACAAAACATCTGGATGTTCCACCCAGAACATTATGAAGTAGAGTAAGATTAACTAAGGAAGAAGTCATTTAAAAATACACTGCAGCACCAAATTGCCTTCTCTATATTTTTAGGATATGTCTGGCTGTATCTTGACAAGGTATATATAGTTTAAAGATCAAGAATTTTGCTTGCTATTTGAAATTTAAAAAGAAGGTTAAAAAGTCTGTCTCTATAAGAAACAAAGCTTACAAAAAACCACAGCAACAACAAAGGCAGGGTGTAAAATAAGGTCATCTTTCTATACTTGTGCTATGTGACTTGGTACATTAGATTTATTTGTCAGGCCTGACAAAAAGTAGTAAATCCATAATCAAGCAAACACCATGCCACAATATTATTATACTATTTCTTCCCCTCAAGAACAATATACTCATGGAAACTGAGCGAGCAGCAAAACCCACCCAGATGCTCACTCTTATTTCAGAATTATAGTTGTTGCATAGAAATTTTAATCAGTGAACTGACATATACTTTATAAATATTAAAAAGTTTCAAAGATTTATTTCAGGGATGCCACAAAATTTTGCAGTGTTTGCCATCTGGGAAGACACTAGCACTATCACTTCTCATGAAATTATTTCAGCATAAATTTTCCCATAATTAATATGACAACCGATTCCTCTAGTCCCCACCATGACTGAGTCTGACACTCCCAATCCATCTGGATCTTAGTAACTCTACGGTTTCCCCTATCAGAGCTTGGTCTAAAGTTCCCTATGCCATCTGTAGCAACAGTGACATTATTGTTCTGTGTGAGTCCTTCTGATTTGTCTAAACTCCAGATTGCTTTTAAGTATGAAAAACACACACACACATTCCTTTCAGTATGCACATAGAAGTCACCACTAATGAAATATGCTGTGAATATATGTAAACTGTTAAATTAGCTTGCCATGCTTTGACTGAGGGTCAATGGCACTGGCATTTGGGCCATTGCCAAAGATTTATGTTTATATAGGCTAGTTGACAACAAAAAGGTTTTGTGACTCAGAGATATTGATCAATTAGAATAACAAAATTCAGGTAGTGGTGCATAACACTCTGTTGCTGTTGCAAATTTGTCTTTTAAATCCTGGTGGGGATGGGTAGGAGACATACAGAAAGAGAGACAGAGAGAGAAAGAGAATGACAAACACTTTCTAGTTAATCTGCCAGAGTGTACTGGGGCTGTTCAACATATCATCAGCCTTCTGTCTGCTTACCTTGGAGGCTATTTAATGGGCAGAGATGGAAAAGTAAGAGAACATGGAATTAATCATCCTTGTTGCTGCTCAACCATGAGAAAATGTGAAACACCTGAAAGGAATGACTGGTGCCAGCTGGCTTGCCCTGCTCTTTAACTAGCATCACCCAAAGCAGACAGGTAAGAATGAGGGGGGGAAGAAACCCTGGCAGTCCAATATTTATTCAGGGCAGCAGATAAATCTAATGCAATCCAAGATGATGTGCATGGCTGAAGACTTTTTCCATCCCACCTTCACTCACCTATGCAAAGAGAGCTATAAAGAGAGAGTTATTAGACAGAAATGTCATGAAATCTTGTAAATGTATGAATCAAGGTCCTGACAGTTGGTTTGAAAGCAAGGAATGATTTAACTATTTGCCAATTGCATATACAAATCAAGTATGATTTTTGCTAAATGAAATGATTAAAATATTCTTTATTTAAGGAGAAGAAATAACTGTATTTTCTGCTGTGCTGCCTCATCATGATGGGTGGGTGGTCCTAGGAGGGATAAGTGAAAAACGTCAGAACTGGAGTACATACCAAAAGTATATATTCATAGCAGAGTCATTCTAGGTATAAAGAGCATCCCAACTGGCAACTAAAGCAAATGGATACCTATATTAGGCAGTAATGATACATGAAAATATCAGAGACAGGTTATCAGTTTAGTGACAATGGCAAAAGCATCAATTCATATTTCATTGGAGAAGAAATAGTAAATGCTACTACATTTTTTCCAGGGGAAAAAAGGATAGAAAATATAAATAATTGGTAATATAGTGATGGATGGTAAACTTCAGTTCAGATGGTATTCAACATGCTACTGAAGAAGAGCTGAGAAGTTTTCAACTGCTGATGGTGTTTATGATGTTACTAGATTAAAGCTTTCAGAATGTCTTGTTACTGATGTTATAATAGAATAACAGAGTTGTAAGGAACCTTGGAGGTCCTCTAGTCCAACCCGCTGCTCAGATAGGAAACCCATTACCATATTAGACAAATTGTTATCCAATCTCTTCTTAAAAACTTCCTGAGTTGGGACTTCTGGAGACAAGTCATTCCACTGATTAATCATTCTAACTATCAGGAAATTTCTCCTTAGTTTTAAGTTGCTTCTCTCCTTGATTAGTTTTCATCCATTGCTTCTTGTCCTGTGTTCAGGTGCTTTGGAGAATAGGTTGACCCTTTTCTTCTTTGTGGCAGACCTGGAACACTGCTATCATGTTACTGCTTGTCCTTCTTTTCACTAGATTATACATACCCAATTCCTGCAACCATTTTTCATATGTTTATCTTTCAGTCCCCTAATCATCTTTGTTGCTCTTCTCTGCACTTTTTCTAGAGTCAACATCTTTTTTACATCATGGTTCCAAAACTGGATGCAGTATTCCAAGTGTGGTCTTACCAAGGCATTATAAAGTTATATTAACATTTCATGTGATCTTGATTCTATTCCTCTGTTAATGCAACTTAGGACCACATTAGCTTTTTTGGCAGCTGCAGTATAGCAATGGCTCATATTTAAGTGACTATCAACTAGGCCTCAAAGATTCCTCTTGCAGATGTAGAAGAAGAGAAGTTGATGAGTTTTATGATTAAGTCCAATTTTAAATCAATAGAACCTGCAAGTCAGATGTGCCACTTGTAATTGGAGATTGGAATGCTGAAGTTGGAAATACAAAATGAAAAAATATATAGATGGATTGTATGGCTTAGGAAGCCAACATAAAGCAGGAGACTGACTTATCAATTCTGGCATTCCAAATTGAATTTCATTGGTAGAGAACCATAAGAATTATGGAATGAACTTAAAGAAGTTTATTTATTTATTTATTTGATTTGTATACCGCCCTTCTCCCCAAGGACTCAGGGCGGTGAACAGTGACATAAATATCAAAATGCACAAATAGAGAAATTGAAAACAAATTAAACCCTAATGCCCAAATGCAGAAGATAAGTTACATTAAAAAAATAATTAAAACAAAACCCGTCAGACCAGACCGGATTGCTCAAACAGATAGGTTTTTAGGTCGCGTCGGAAGTAGCGAAGGTCGGGAGCCATCCGGAGCTCAACCGGTAAACGGTTCCATAGGTCAGGCGTGCCCACAGAGAACGCCCTCCCCCTGGGAGCCACCAGACGGCATTCTCCGAATGGCGGCACCCTTAGGAGGCCTTCTCTGTGGGAGTACACTGGGCGGAGGGAAGTTGACGCCGGCAGTTGTTAAGGATAAATTGAATAGAGACTTCCAAAAATGAAGAAAGAGAAGAAAGTAAACTAGGTGTCACAACAAATAATAGAAATAGCCAAAAAAGAGAAGAGAAGCCAAAAACAAGAAAGACCAAAATTTCAGAAAGGAATTTAATGAACAGTTTCAGAGACCTGTTAAAAGTGATAAGAAACAGCATTACATTAGCATGTGTAAGACACTGAAAGTGGAAACAGACATGGAAAAAGAAGGAAAGTCTTTCAAAAAATCTCTGAACTCAGAAGGTGGGAGTAGAAAATGAAATTAAAGTACTCTGCTCATTATCAAATCAAAAGGCTACAAGAACTGATGAAATATCCCCAGAACATAGCAAGCAACAGAAAAAGAATTAGTCAAGGTCTATCCAAACTATGCCAACAAATATGGAGAACAACACAGTGTCAAGAAGAAATCAAACTACAACAGTATTTAACAGAGTGCAAAGTATTGCACAAAATGCTTCATTTCACATGCTAACAAAAATGCTTAGGATCATCCAATGCAGATTAGAGTTTTACATTAAAAAAGAGGTTCAAACTGGCTTTAGAAAAAGGCGAAGGAGCATGAGACATATTGCTGAGGCTTGCAATTGACAGAGCCAAATAATATCAAAAAGTAGTAGAAACATGCTTCATCAATTATAGAAAAAAGGCTTTGGTGGGACTTCTGGGTGGCAAGGCTCTGTCGATGGTGGCCATTTCAACCATCAGCCCCGTTGTTCTCTGTTGAACCGTGAAAACAGCGACAATCAGCTGTTTTGCGGTTCGGAAAACCCCCCTCAGGAAAAGAGGGGAGGGGAGCCTTCAGGTAGGGGTAGAGCTCCCCTAGACCCCTAGAATTGTTATTCTGGGGGTTGAAGGGTGAGAGCCCCCCCACAGCCTGAATTAGCTCCGGACTCGGGGACTCCTCTGTTCCAAGGCTTTGGAACAGAGCAGGACGCTGCAACCATCCCTGCAATCAACATTGTATTTTGGATTACTTGGATGCAGGCAGAGCTGTGCAGGAGAATTTTGAAACAGCAAGTATATGATCTTTAACTCCGGTTTATACTAAAAGAAAGGAAGAAAGATGGTGCAGGAGTGAATTGTTAGTGAAAAATAAAAGGACAATGAATATATTATAAAATATAAAGACTGAGAAGGAAGAAATAATTTTTTTAAAGTCACTCTGCGCAAAATATTTGAAATTGGTTTAAAAGTGAACCTAAGGATTTGTATATTTAATAGGGGAGAAACAAAGTTGCAAGCTGAGTGGAAAAGTGAAAGGGCACAACAAAGATTAATTGGGTGTTAAAATGGCCTCTAAATCAGCTAAAGCTTCTGCTCCTAGAAGTACTGGTGCATCACCAGTTCAACATTCTTCATTTCAGGCACTGATGCCACCCCCTGCGGTACCTGCACCTGCATTAACATTAAAAGATTTACAAGATGCTTTAAAAAATCAATCTCAGAAAATATCTGAACTTATTAATGAGAAGAATAAAGAAATACGACAGGACATTTTAGTGGCCTTTCAAGGGCTGGCAGTTTGCACTGAGCATTTGGATGAACGTGTGGAAGAGGTGTATCAAAATAATTTGAGATTGGATACTAAAATGTCAGAAGCTGAGAATAAAATAGATAAGACTGAGGACGAGGTGGTTATGATACAATATAGAGATATGGAATTTGCTTTGAGGATAAGAGGATTGAAAGAGGATCCAAGGAAAACTTGAAAGTGTTACTGGCAGAAGCCCTGGAACCGATTTTGGGTTGTCAAGCAGAAGAAATTATAAGGGATATAGATAAAATATTTCATGTTAACTCTTGGATTGCCAGGCAAAGGAAACTACCTAGAGATGTGATTGTTTATTTTACAAAGAGATCGATCAGAAATGTGATTATCCAAGCTTTTTATCACAATAGATTTAAAGTTGCTGTTCAAGAAGTTTTAATTTTGAAAGAAATTCCACTGAGAATTTTAAGGAGAAGGAAAGAATTTACTTTTTCGGCAGATGAATTAAAGAAACGTCAGCTTCAGTTCATCTGGGAGATACCATTAGGTTTGGTGGTGAATTATTTAGGCATGAGATACCATCTCAACACAGTTTTGAAGGCACGAGACTTTTATTCTAATATATTGAAAGCAAGTTCTCCGCCATCCCCAGAATTTAAAGGAAGGAAGATGGAGGGTGACAGACACAAATGGAGAGTATACAGGGAGATGAAGAAGTCATCTCGTGGATGGTTAAAGAACTTCAGCAAACTTCGGAAAATGTGCAGCCCCAGGCATCGTTAGAAGAGGTGAAGGAACAAAGAATGACATGGGCTGCAACCAGACGAATAAGACAAGAACAAGAAGAACAGAAATCCACAATTATATCTCAAGAATCTACTTATAGTGAAGCAGTGGGAGGAGCGAGACTGAAGAGGCAGGTGCTTGTGGTTTTGCAAGACGCACTCCGAAAGCTTCAGGTTGCAAAAGATGGTGACAAAGTTTCTAACCTGGAATGTTAATGGCTTAAACTCCCCGCAAAAGAGAAGGAAAGTATTTCAGTATTTGAAACAATTTAAAAATGATGTTGTGTGCTTCTAGGAAACGCACATTCATGTATCAGACCAAAAATATTTGATAAATTCCAGACTGGGTGTATAGTTTAGCACGTCTGCTTTAGATAAGAAAAATGGAGTAGTTATTTATGTAAAGAAAAATTTAACAGCCAATTTAATTGAAGCTGATAAACAAGGAAGATATGTTATAATTGAACTTTTAATAGAAGGCAAGAAAATACTTTTAGTTGGACCATATGCACCTAATCAACAACAAGGAGAATTTTATAAATTTTTACATAATAAAATAATTCAATGGGATTATAAATCGTGTATTTTGATGGGAGATTGGAATGGAGTCCTGGATGCACAGAAAGACAAAAAAGGTATTTTTAAAAGTACTCCGAATCATGCCAGATTGCCTAAATCTTTTTTTGAGATGAAAGATGATTTGGAATTGAGAGACGTTTGGAGAGAATGAAATCTGGAAGAAAAAGATTTTACCTTTTTTTCTGATCGACATCAATCCTTTTCTAGGATTGATTTTGTATTAACTACTAATGATTTTTTTCTAGGGTTAAGAAGATCAAGATATGTCCAAGAACTTTATCAGATCATAGTCCAGTATGGTTGGAATTGGATAAGGAGAGGAAAAATAGAAGATCTTGGAGATTAAATGAAAATTTGTTTAGATATCAAGAGAATGTGGATGAATGTAAAAAACAGATGACAGAATGTTTTAATATAAATATGCATAAGGGTACTCCTATTGAAATGGTTTGGGATGCAAATAAAGCCTATATGAGAGGAGTGTTAATATATTTGAATAATAAATATAGACATAGATTGGAATGCAAGCATAAAGAGTTAGAGGAGGAAATCAAGAGGAAAGAGAAGGCTCTAACTTTGAATCCATCTGATAAGAGGGTGAAGGAAGCAATTACTTTGTTAAGAGGTCAGTTTAATATGTTGATGGCAGATCAAGTGGCATCTAACCTGCGGTATGTTAAACACAATACTTTTTGTAATGCTAATAAGCCAGGCAGGTGGCTAGCTTATTTGTTAAGGAAAAAAAAAAGGTCACGCAACATAGATAAGGTAGAATATAAGGGTAAAGAGATGTTTCAGCAAAATTATATTAAAAAGGCTTTTGTTGAATTTTATTCTAAGTTATATGCCGGGGATAGAATTCAAAGTTAAAATATAGATAGATATTTACAAAAAGTGAATATCCCTGTACTTACACAAGAGCAAAGGGAAGGGATGAATCAATTGATAAATGCTGAAGAAATTATTTTGGCAATTAAACAATTAAAAGTGGGTAAAGCACCAGGAACAGATGGCTTGACTGCGATTTATTATAAAAAAATTACAGTTAGAAATGGTGGAACCTCTAAAAGAGTTATTTAGAACAATTCAATCTGGAGGAGAAGTGCCTCCATCGTGGAAAACAGCTTTTATATCATTGATTCCAAAGGAAGATCAAGATCTTACCCAAACCAAAAATTATAGACCAATATCGCTTTTAAATACTGATTATAAGATATTTGCAAAAAGTTTAGCAAATAGATTAATGAAGGTTATGCAGCAAATGATTCATAGTGATCAAACAGAATTTATAAGTGGTAGACAAATGAAAAATAATGTGAGACATATTGTAGATTTATTGGAATTTTTGGAGAGAAATAACCAGGTCTCTGCAGTGCTGATCTTTTTGGATGCTGAAAAGGCTTTTGATCAATTGAATTGGCAATTTTTATTCAAAGTATTAGAGAAGATGGAGTTTGGGGATGAGTTTTTACAACCTATTAAAGCAATATATCAGAAGCAAACAGCTCAAATAATAGTTAATGGTAGTTTGACAGAAGCATGTAATATTGAAAAGGGTACATGACAGGGGTGCCCGTTGTCACCTTTGTTGTTTGTTTTAACACTGGAAATATTATTGATTAAGATACGTGACTCAAATAAAATTAAGGGAATTAAAATAAAAGATCAAGATTATAGATTGAGAGCGTTTGCGGATGACCTGGTTATTACATTAAGTCAACCGACTCAGTTGGTTGTAGACCTGATGGAGATAATATTGTTATATGGAGAAGTTTCTGGATTTAAGATAGATACGCAAAAAACTAAAATATTGCCTAAAAATATGACCACAGAACAAAAAGTAGTCTTAGAAAAATTAACAGGATTTGAAGTAGTTAAAAAGATTAAATATTTGGGGGTATATCTTTCAGTTTCAAATGCAAAATTATATAAAAATAATTATGAATTGTTATGGTCAAAAATACAAAAAGAGTTAGATAGTTGGGAAAAATTACAATTGTCTTTATTGGGAAGAATCGCAGCAGTGGAAATGAATGCTTTACCAAAATTTTTATTTTTGTTTCAAATGATACCTATACTCAAAAAAGATTCAAATTTGGAAGAATGGCAGAAAGGTATTAATAAATTTGTTTGGGCAGGGGAAAGACCAAGAGTAAAATTTAAGATAATGCAAGATGTACATGAAAGAGGTGGTCTTAAAATGCCCAATTTTAAATTATATTATGAGGCTGCGGCTTTATTATCAATTAGTGATTGGTTTAACCTAACACAAGAGAGATTACTGAGTATTGAGGGATCTGATTTATTATTTGGTTGGCACGCATATTTATTGCATGATAAGAAGGCGGATAATATTTTTAAGACACATATATTAAGGTATGCCCTGTTGCGAGTTTGGAAAAAATATCGACATAAGCTAAATTATAAAATACCAATTTGGGCAATACCTAAACATACAATAGAAAATATAAGTGTGGGATTCAAACATGATGTGACTACATATAAAGATATTCTTAGAATGGAAAGGAATGTATGGCAATTAAAGCCAATCAATATTTTAAAAGAAGAAAGAATAGTGCGGACTTGGTCAGTTACAAGCTAGATGGAAGGAGGATCAGAAAGTTGGTATTTCGACAACCGATGAAAATTTGGTTAAACAAATAAGAGATCAAAGTCCAGCGCATATAAGGAGGATATATAATGCACTGATAGAAATAGATTCAGAAATGGAACTAGTTAAAGATTGCATGATAAAATGGGCCCAGAATTTTCAGGAGCCCATAGCGATGGATATCTGGGAAAAGATATGGGTCAGAAATGTGAAATTTACACAGGCACAAAATTTAAGAGAGAATTTTAGATCCAAAAAAATTAGCATGTATGTATCCGAATTATCAGCCTAAATGTTGGAGGTGTGGTTGTGATGATGCAACCTATTATCATATATGGTGCACTTGTAAAAAAGTTAAAGCTTTTTGAATTAAAATTTGGTGGAATATGCAGAAGATATTTAAGAAAAAGATAAGGTTTTCTCCACAGTTATTTCTGTTGGGTATTACTACAGATTGTACTGTTATAGATACTAAATTGATGTTAAATTTAATTACGGCAGCAAGACTCTTGGTAGCGCAATATTGGAAGAAGGAGGAACTGCCTACTATAGAAGAGTGGACTTTAAAAGTTTCAAACCTGGCGGAAATGGCAAAGATTTCAGCATATTTGAAAGAACACTCGCAACAGAAATATATTTTGGAATGGAGAAGATGGATCAATTATATTCAGAATAAATATGGGACTAGAAAGTTTCATTTAGTATATGAATAAGTATTAGTATTATATGATGTATTATTAATTAGTTATTATTATTTAGTTATTTAGGTATGTTAAGAGGAGTTAAAGTGTGATAGAATCTAAAGTGTCTTTTTTTAGTTGGTTAGCATATTTTAGCTTAAGTTGGTTGATGTTTATACCCTGTATTCAGCTCTGGGAAGTCAGGGGGGGAGGGGAAGGGAGGGGAACTGGGGGGGAGGGGGAGGGAGGGAGTTTATGTTTTTAAAAATGTATTTTAAAACTTTTCAATAAAAAAAGAAAAAAGGCTTTGGTTGTGTTGATCACATCAAGCAGTGGTAAATGCTCAGCAAAAATGGGACTCTCAAAATATCCCATGGTCCTCATAAGAAACGTACATACGAACTAGGAAGCCACAGTATGAACAGAACATGGTAAAACATGCATTAAGAACTTGGAAAAGATATTCAAATGCCATGAAGTGTCTAGACATAAAAGAATAGAATCATTCAAACCATAGAGTGACGCTCTATGAAAAGGGAAATTGGACTTTAATAAGACAGGAAGAGTATTAATAACTTGGAAAAGACTCCTGAGAAAACTATGGCCAGCCAAGAAAGCAAACCAGTGGATCATTTAACAAATCAATCCACAGTTCTCACTTGAGACCCAGGCTCAAATGATGCTATTTCAAACACATGCGGCAAAGACCTAGCCTTCCGGAAAAGGATCCAGTACTGATAAAGTGAAAGGAAAGAGAAAGAGAGGATGACCAGGAGCAAGGTAAAGGTATTCAGTTACAGTAGTGATGAGTGCACTATTGGGATACTTGAAAAAAAATTGTTAGGGATAGATCATCATGGAGAAAATCTATGTGGTTACTAAGAGTCAAAATGACTTAATACTGTAGTACATAATCAAGAAATCAACAACTACATTTTCTTAGATGCACACTTCTTATTTGGAATAAAGAATGTGCCTTTTGCACTACAGCAAAAAACAAAAACAAAAACAAACCAACAACAGCAACCAATGAATATATTCATACATAACCCAGCAACTAAAGGACAGAGAAAGCAGTGCTTACTCTTTTCACCATAGCTATTGTATCATTATTTTTCTGCCACAGTAAAACTTTAGAATTCTCTTTAACGTGCTGGCCTATAACATTTGACCATACTTACAGGCAGATATAAAATCAATTTTCTGTACTCCTATTCATCTCAGCACTGTTGTTTGCTGGTTCTCTAATGGAAAGACTCTTCTGAAGAGGTAGTTATTTTACTTCAGAGTGGCATTTCAGAAGCTTTAAATGGTCTGAAGAGATGGTGTGTGGCCTTTAGGAATATTTTAGCTCTGCTTTCTTGTGAAGAAGACCCTCCCCCCAGCTCTCGGCAACAGCTCAGTATAGTGGGAGAGGCTGCTGAGTGAGCAGCAGAAAGACAGATCTGTCAAACATAACCTTTGTAAAAGGCTTCAGACTAGCTTACCCAAATCACAAAATACACCCAAATAACTCTAACCTTATTATTGGTTATTTATTTATTTAACTTTATGTAGATATTGAGTGTTTAATTACCTCCAACGACAAGACAGCTCTACTCAATTTGGCTTAATATTTCTTTCTCGCTCACTCTCATAAATTTGTCTCTGGTTTTACTGATATTTAGTTTTGGGTTGGTGTTTTTTTGTTTTTTGCCACGTTGGCACTTTTAATAGACTTTAATACATGGCATATTTTGTATTTCAGAAAACAACAATGTTTTATAAGAATATACTATTAAAGCAGCTGCCTTCCAGAGGTTTGAGATTTCAGAATTTCTAACTGACAATAATGTTGTTGGTCAAACTTATGAGAAGTATTCAGATTAAATTAATAAAATGTAATTTGTAATTCATGGGATTTAAGTTAGTTATCTTTAAAAGACTCTATTGTTCCCAGGGAGAGTGATTGATAACAAAATTAAGTTTTTCTAGTTATAACACATAACTTTGAAACAGAGGGATGCGGTGGCTCAGTGGGTTAGGACGCTGAGCTTGTCAATCAGATGGTCGGCAGTTTGGCGGGTCAAATCCCGAGTGCCGCGTAACAGAGTGAGCGCCTGTTACTCGTCCCAGCTTCTGCCAACCTAGCAGTTCGAAAGCACGTAAAAATGCAAGTAGAAAAATAGGGACCACTACGGTGGGAAGGTAACAGCGTTCCGTGCGCCTTCGGCGTCTAGTCATGCCGGCCACATGACCACGGAGATGTCCTCAGACAAGCGCTGGCTCTTCAGCTTTGAAACGGAGATGAGCACCGGCCCCTAGAGTCGGAAACGACTAGCATGCATGTGCGGGGGAACCTTTACCTTTACCTTTTGAAACATGGATTATATAAAAAAAAGTCAAACACAATGCTTCACTACAAATCTGTATCTTCTGCCAGCAGAATAAATAAATCATTGCAGTCAAATTCTGGTTTACTACAGGAAAACTCTGAATAATGTTCTTTTCCAGTTTCCAGTGTAGCTCAACAGATTGGTTCATGAGTTTCCTTAGACAAATCTATTGTAGCTAATTATAGTGTTTAATATAAAATGTATGAGTCTTTACTTTTGCCTCTACAAGAAACCTACTATACTTCTCATATCATCTCTTTAGATATCTTAAAGTAGTAAGACATTAAATCTTACAGTATTTCTGTTTGGATGTTAGTTTTATGGTTTTCTGCAAAAAAAAAAAGATAATTACCTTTTCAAAAAAACAAGAGAAACCAAACAAACAAACAAATAAAAACCAGGAAAAAAATAAATTATTTCATGGTAACCTAGCATAGTAACAATAATTAACAATATATTAATTTGCTGGAGTATTTTTTGCTATTATCAAATGTTTAAAAGGACATAGTAAACAATATATTGTTGAAATTAATAAATGGCATCAATTATTGGAAACAATGGCAATATTCTTCAGATGTTCTCCAGATGATTAAAGCTCTAGTTCCTTTGACCAAACTGTCTGAGAATTATATTATCCATATACATCTAGAGAGAACCAGAATGGGAATATTTTACTGCTTTCAAATCATCTTATATAAATCATATAAATTCAAGACAATATAGGAAAGGTATCCCTCTCTCTTTAGCTACTGTGTGCCTATTTCAGAAATAACAGTCCTTAGTTACAGTTATAAATTAGTTATATAGATATATTAATGTTATAACTATTTCCAAACTACACATCCTACGAATCTTAGTGTCTGAGGACATTCATTATTTCAAAAGGACTATTAAAAAGAATAAGACATTGCCATGAAATTTATTTAGACAGTGCAATATGTCTTAATAGAAAGCATTTGTGAGATTGCTTTCACTCATCCACTATCCAGACTTTATTGTCCTTTTTTTAATTATTTTTTAAAAAATTTTCAAATTTTATTGTTTAAAACATTGGACACGATGTGAACGGACTGACATGCCTTCTTGTCTTACATTATTTTTGTGAGTTACATATATATATATATATATATATATATATATATATATATATATATATATATATATGTAAATCTCAAAAATAATGTAAGACAAGAAGGTATGTCAGTCCGTATGTATATATATGGATATATATATATATATATATATATATGGATATATATATATATATATATATATATATATATATATATATATATATATATATATATATATATATATATATATATATGGATTTTTGGTCATTCGGGTTTTTCCCCACGTAGAATTGAAGGTGTAAGAGCAACGTTTCGACGGAATCCCATCCGTCATCCTCAGGCTGGTGGCTTCAGCTTCCTTCTTCTGGGAAGGAAGTTATATACAGTTATACCATATTTAAAACAATCAACCAATCCATGAACTCAAATGGAGACCTTCCTTTTGTTCCCACCAAAAGTAGACCTTATTCCAGATTTTATAATAGCCTGATTGATCTTTATTCTTGATTTCCAGGGTTAATTTGTCCATTTCTGCACACGCCCAAATTTTATTTATCACCTCGCTTTCCTCCGGTATATCACTCCTTTTCCAATTATGGACGAACAACATTCTTGCTGCTGTAATGATATGGATCATCAAATATAACTCTTCTTTGGAATATTTCTCATCTGTTATGCCCAATAAAAAAAATTCTGGTCTAAACTCGATTTTGCGCCCTAGTATTTCTTTTAACCAAGTCCAAATCCTTTGCCAATATCTTTGTATCTGACTACAAGACCACCATACATGAAAATATGTGCCTATTTCTTCAGAGCATTTCCAACAACTAGGAGATATTGTCTTGTGCATTTTGGCTAAACGTGCTGGGGGGGAGATGCCCCTGATAAAACATTTTAAATAAATTTTCTTTATAGGCTGAGGCCAGTGTTATCCTTTTATTTCTATCTCAAAGCATTTGCCATATGTGAAGATCGATGCCATATCCCAAATTTTTGGCCCAAGACAACATAGGTTCCTTCACTTGTTCCTCAAACATTTTATATCCCAGAGGCAAACTATACAATTTCCTTATTTGTTTGTCATCTGGCCCCAATAATATTTTATCCAAAGCAGTTTCTTGGGTATTTATCCCCCATTCTTTCTTATCTTTCCCGAATCATGATTTTATCTGTAGATAGGCCCACCAATCTAATTTTATCCCTTGTAGTTCTAATTCGCTTCTAGATTTCAATTCCCCCTCATTATCCATAATATCTTTGTATGTAATGTTATTATCCAAATTAAACAGATTTGGATAGACAATCGATTCAAGGGTGGACAGCCAGACTGGTACTTTGGTATAGTTTTGGTTTCTAATTTTGTTCCAAATATTGAATAACGCTTGTCTAATCCGATGTTTTTGAAAATGTAAAAAAAATCCTTGTTTCTCAGTCCATAGAAAAGCACGCCAACCAAATTGTAAATCATGGCCTTCTAAAGTTAATAATCTTATGTTCTTCAGAATTATCCATTCTCTAATCCAATTTAATGCTGCGGCAAAATAATATATTTCCCAGACTGGCAATCCAAATCCCCCATTTTTCTTTGCATCCTGCAAATATTTCATTTTAATTCTTGGTTTTTTCCCTTGCCAAATAAAATTTAATGACAGTTTGTTCAAATTTCGAAACAATTTTGTATCAAGTTGTATTGGAATATTTTGAAACAGGAACAAGATTTTAGGCAAGACATTCATTTTAATCACTGCAATTCTCCCCAGTAGTGAAAGACTCAAGTTTCCCCATCTTTCCAAATCACCTTTTATTTGTTTCACTATTTTATCATAATTGTCTTCTTTAAGTGAAGTGCATCTAGCTGTGATAGTGATTCCTAAATATTTTATTTTCTTAACTATTTCTATGTCCATAGTTCTAGCCAAATTATCTTTCTGTTTATTAGTCATATTTTTGACAATCATCTTGGGTTTACACCTATTTATTTTCAGCCCAGCGACTTCACCATATTTAACTAATTCTTCCAACAATTTCGGTCCTGAATGTTGTGGGTCCTCCATGATAAAGACCAGATCATCCGCAAATGCTTGAAGTTTGAAAGTTTCCTTTTTAATGTCTAATCCTTTTATCTGTGGTTCATTTCTAATTATCCTCGTTAGGACTTCTAATGTCAATATAAACAGTAATGGAGATAAGGGACAGCCTTGCGTGTTCCCTTTTGTATTTGAAATTTCCTAGATGCTTCCCCATTTATAATTATTTTTGCTTCATGTTTAGTATAAATTGCCCTTATTATATTTATAAATTTTTCACCCATAACCATATATCTAAGTTGTTGATATAAAAATGACCATTTAACATTATCAAAGGCTTTCTGGGCATCTAAGAATAACAACGCCATCTGTTGTCTGCTATGTAATTCGTAATATTCTAACGTGTCCAATATTACCCTAATGTTGTGCTTAGTTTGCCTTTTAGCAAGGAAACCGTTTGATCCACATATATAAAATCATTTAGGAACCTTTTTAGTCGCTCTGCTATGATTGTTGTAAATATCTTGTAGTCAGAATTAAGTAGAGATATACAGTAGGTCTGTAATTTTGAATTAATGTATGATCGGCATTATCTTTCGGGATAAGGACTATTTTTGCCTCAGACCATGACTTAGGAATTCTTGCTTCTTCCAAGACCGTATTGAACACCTCCAATAAATGTTGTGCTAAAATATTTTGTTGTTCCTTATAAATTTCTATCGGAAGGACATCAGGACCCGATGCTTTATTATTTTTGTGTTTATTAATAGCTGTTATCACCTCAGACATCCTAATTCCTTCATTCAACATATTTCTAATATGGGTAGTTTGGGTAGTTTGGCTTTTTGGAAACAATACTCTGCTTTCTCCTCAATTTCCTGACTATCATCTTTATATAATTGCTCATAAAATTCCTAAGCTATAATCTTTATTGTCCTTCTTATCGACACTTGTTAAGTCTGGTTTGTTTCATGGCAGATGCCGGTCTGTTTGAATTCTAAAGTTGCAGAACATCTCAGCTTCTTTGTTTTTAATTATGTTGTCTATTTTAAGGTTCCATCAATACTTGCTTGCAGACAAATGGTATTTTTTGCAGCTTTTTTTATTGAAAAGTTTTACAAAATTTTCATAATAACCCCCCCTCCCCATCAACCCTCCCCCCTTCCCTCCCCCCTGGACTTCCCAAAGCAGAATACAGGGTATTACATATAGCAATCTTATGCAAACATATGCTAAATATCTATTACAATGTTAACAAACCTTCCACCCTTTAACTCCCTTATAACAAAACTAAAGTAATTATAATAACACATCTATAATTATTAAGAATTATTCATATGCTATTCAAAACTTTTTAGTCCCATATTTGTTTTGAATATAATCAATCCATCTTTTCCATTCCAAAATATATTTTTCTTGTGACTGTTCTTTCAAATATGCTGAAACTTTTGCCATTTCAGCTACGTCCATTACTTTAAGTATCCATTGTTCTATTGTAGGTAAATCTTCTTTCTTCCAATGTTGCACCACCAAAAGTCTGGCTGCTGTTATTAAGTGTAACATTAATTTAGTTTCTATAATAGTACAATCCGAAATAATCCCCAATAAGAATAGCTGCGGAGTAAATCTTATTTTTTCCTTAAAAACTTTCTGAAAAATCCACCATATTTTTATCCAAAAGGCTTTAACATTTTTACATGTCCACCATATATGATAATAAGTTGCCTCTTCACTACCACATCTCCAACACTTAGGTGGTTGATTTGGATACATACATGCTAACTTTTTAGGATCTAAATGCCATCTATAAAACATCTTATAAAAATTCTCTCTTAGGTTTTGTGCTTGTGTAAATTTTACATTTCTAACCCATTTTTCCCCAAGTATCCATCATTATGGGCTCTTGAATATTTTGAGCCCATTTTATCATACAATCTTTAAGTAACTCCAATTCTGAATCAATCTCTATAAGAGTATTATATAACCTTTTTATATGCGATTGACTTTGATCTCTAATTTGCTTTATCAAATTTTCATCAACTTTTATTATACCAATTTTCTGATCTTCTTTCCATCTAGCTTGTAATTGTATAAACTGAAACCAAGTCTGTACTATCTTTTCTTCCTTTAAAACATTTAAAGGTTTCAGTTTCAAAATATTCCCTTCCATCCTAAGAAGTTCTTTATAAGTAATCACATCTTGTTTCTGCTCCACATTTATATTTCCTATTGCATGTCTAGGTATTGCCCATATAGGTATTTTATTATTTAATATATATTGGTACTTTTTCCAAACTCGGAACAAAGCGTTCCTTAAAATATGAGTCTTAAAAATATTATCCACCTTTTTGTCATAAAATAAATACGCATGCCATCCATACAATAAATCATACCCCTCAATATTCAATATTCTTTCATCTGTTAAATTGAACCAATCACTAATTGTTGATAAAACAACTGCATCATAATATAATCTCAAATTGCGCATCTTCAAACCCCCTCTCTCACGTGCCTCTTGCATTATTTTAAGGTTTACTCTCGGTCTTTTCCCTGCCCAGATAAATTTATTAATACCTTTTTGCCACTCATTTAAATTTGCATCTTTCTTAAGTATCGGTATCATTTGAAACAAAAATAAAAATTTTGGTAAGACATTCATCTTCATGGCTGCTATTCTCCACAACCAAGACAATTGTAATTTTTTCCAACTATCAATCTCCTTTTGTACTTTTTGCCATAACAATTCATAATTGTTTTTATATAATTTCACATTCGATGCTGTGATATATACCCCCAAGTATTTAACCTTTTTTTACTATTTCAAATCCTGTTGATTTTTCTAACACTTCTCTTTGTTTTATGTTCATATTTTTTGTTAATATTTTAGTTTTTTGCTTATTAACTTTAAATCCAGAAACTTGTCCATATTGTAATATCACATCCAATAATTCTGAAACCGATTGAGTAGGTTGACTTAAAGTAACAACCAAGTCATCTGCAAACGCTCTGAATCTATAATCTTGATGCCTAATTTTAATTCCCTTTATCTTATTTTATTCACATATTTTAATCCATAATATTTCCAGTGTTAGAACAAACAACAATGGTGATAAAGGACATCCCTGCCTTGTTCCTTTTTCAATTTTACAAATTTCTGTTAAATTACAATTAACAATTATTTGTGCCATTTGCTTTTGATATATTGCTTTAATAGCCTGTAAAAAATAATCCCCAAATTCCATCTTTTCTATTACTTTCAATAAAAATTGCCAATTCAATTGATCAAAAGCCTTCTCTGCATCTAAAAATATCAATGCAGCAGAGACCTGGTTGTTTCTTTCCAAATATTCCAATAAATTAACAATTTGTCTTACATTGTACTTCATTTGTCTACCAGTTATAAACCCTGATTGATCATTATGTATCACTTGTTGCATTATATTCATTATTCTATTTGCCAATACTTTAGCAAATATCTTATAATCAGTTTAAAAGAGATATTGGTCTATAATTCTTTGGTTGACTAAGATCTTGATCCTCCTTTGGAATCAATGTTATGAAAGCTGTTCTCCATGATGGGGGCACTACTCCCCCAAGCTGAATTGTTCTAAATAAGTCCTTCAAAGGCTCCACCATTTCTGACTGCAAATTTTTATAATAACTAGCTGTCAATCCATCTGTCCCTGGTGATTTACCCATTATTGGAGCAAAGGCCTTTGCCAGTATCTCTCTCAGGTTTTCCTGTTTGTTCTCCTTCAATCCTCTAATTCTTAAAGCAAATTCCATTTACCCAATTTCAACTGTTTAATTGCTAAAACAATCTCTTCAGAAGTTATTAACTGATTTATTCCATCCCACTGTTCTTGAGTAACCTTAGGAATATTCACCTCTTGTAAATATTTATCTATATCTATACTTTGAATAGTATTACTTGCATATAATTTAGAATAAAATTCTGAAAATACCTTTCTGATAATATCTTGTTGATAAACCTTTTTACCTTTATATTCTATTTTCTCTATCGTCCGAGACTTTTCTTTTTTCCTTAACAAGTAAGCTAACCATCTACCTGGCTTATTAGCATTATAAAAAGTATTACGTTTAGTGTATTGTATGTTCGTTGCCACCTGGTCTGCCATCAACATATTAAACTGCCCTTTCAATAATTTAATTGTTTCTTTCAGTTTCTTATCAGCTGGGTTCAAGATAAGTAACCTCTCCTTCATCTTTATTTCCTCTTTTAACGCCTTTTGCTTTTGTTCCTTTTTACGTCTATACCTCTTATTCAAATGTATTAGGACTCCTCTCGTATAAGCTTTACTTGCATCCCAAACCATTTCAATCGAGGTGCCCTTATGCATATTCATTAGAAAAAAATCTCTCATTTGTTTTCTATATTCATTCACAATTTCCTCATATCTAAACAAATTTTCATTTAATCTCCAAGGTCTTCTATCCCTTTACTCTTGAACCAGTTCCATCCACACTGGACTATGATCTGTTAATGTTCTTGGGCATATCTTAATTTTCTTCACCCTAGAAAGAAAATAATTGGTAATTAGTATAAAATCAATCCTTGAAAAAGATTGGTGCCTACATGAAAAAAATGTAAAATCCCTCTCTTCCATATTTCGCTATCTCCAAATATCTCTCAATTCCAGGTCATCCATAAGCTCAAAAAAAAAAAAAAGATCTAGGCAGTTTCGCATGGTTTGATATTCCATTAGAAGACCTTCTTTTGTCTTTTCCTGTGTCCAGAACTCCATTCCAATCTCCCATTAAAATACAAGATTTATAATCCCATTGGGTTATTCTGTCATGTAAAAGTTTGTAAATTTTTTCTTGATGTTGATTTGGTGCATATATTCCAACCAAAAGTATTATCTTTCCTTCTATTATAAGTTCAATTGCAATATATCGTCCTTGTGCATCTGCCTCGATTAATTTAGCAGTTAGATCTTTCTTTAAGTATATAACTACTCCATTCTTATCTGGGGCAGATGCAACAAAATGTATTCCCAGTCTGGAATTTGTCAAATACTTTTGGTCTACTACTCTAATATGTGTCTCTTGCAAACAAATAACATCATTTTTATATTGTTTCAAATAATGAAATATTTTTTCCTCTTTTGTGGTGAATTTAAGCCATTAACATTCCAAGTTAGAAACCTGGTCGCCATCTTTCACAACTAGAAGCTTTTGGAACAATTCCTGCAGATTCATATGAACCTGTTGCTTTGGTCTTGCCCCTCCCACTGCTTCCATTTTAGTAACTTCTTGAGTTTTAATTTGATCTTGCTGTTTCTGCTGTTCTTGCGCTTTTCTTCTGGCTGCTGCTTGCATCACTCTTTGGCCTCTAGGTTCCTCTATTGATTTCAAAGGCTGGTCCCTATCCACAACTAATTGTAGTTCTTCTTCAACCAACAAATTCGAACCTTCCGCATGAATCTGCTTCTCTTCCATTTGAACCTTTTTTTCTCTCCTTCACTTCTTTTTTTTTTCAAAAAATAGTGGCAAATCTGCTTTCAGTACATTAAAATAAAATTCTTTTGCTTTCCCTATTGTATTAAGACGATATCTAGTACCTAAGCAGTTGACCACTATTCCAGCTGGTATATCCTATCTGAACTGATGCTGCCCTTTTTTCCAATTCATTTACCAGAAAAGCAAACTCTTTCCTTTTTCTTAAAATTTTTGGAAGAATTTCTTTCAATATCAAAACTTCTTGATTTTCCACTTGGAACCTATTATTATAAAAAGCTTGAATAATTTCATTTTGAATCACCCTCTTCGAAAAATAAATCGCCACATCTCTTGGTAAATTCCTCTGCTTCACAATCCAGGAGTTGACTCTAAAAACTTTTTCAATTTCCCGTATGAAATCCTCAACTTGCCAACCCATTATTGGAGCAAAGGCCTTTGCCAGTATCTCTCTCAGGTTTTCCTGTTTGTTCTCCTTCAATCCTCTAATTCTTAAAGCAAATTCCATTTCTCTATATTGTAGCATTACAGTTTCATCTTCCATCTTTTCCATTTTATTTTGAGCCTCAGTCATCTTATCTTCCAAAGCAATATTGCCTTGAGTTAATTCTTCCATATGATCATCCATGTTTTGAATAAGTTGTGCCAATCCCTGAAATGCCAATAGAATATCTTCCCTTATTTCTTTATTTTTAATCTGCATAGTTTCTTTAATTTCTCCAATCTCTTCTGACATTAACTCAAATTTATCATTCATTTTTTTCATCTATTTTTTCCATCTTGTTTTCTATTTTCTCCATCTTATCATTTATTTCTTTTTCTATTTCTTTAGTTTGAGATTTCAAAGCCTCCTGCAGGTCTTTTAATGTCAAAGTTTGTGGGGGGGGGCATTAAAGCCTGTAAGTTTGATTGCTGTGCTGGCAAAGTCCCTGCACTCCTGGGGCCCCCAGGTTTTGATGATTTTATTGACATCTTAAATCAATTTTATTCTCTGTATTTAAAAAGATTAATCAAGTCAAAATGTTTATAGTCTTGCTATTCTCTTCTTAAAATTCTTTTAGGTTCTTATAATTTTCTTATAGTCTTTACAGTTTTCAATATCCAAACAGCCACTTTCACTTTCAAAGCACTTTCGATTCTTTGTTACAAAGAATCATTCAGGCGCCATCTTCCCTTTCTTTTTAAAATGACAGAAAGAAAGTTGAGATTCCAGAGTTAAAGTCTTATACTTGCTGTTTATACTGCTCTGCTCTGCCTGTGTTAATTCCTCAAGATAACAATCAGATCAAGTCAAGTCCAGCAGGAGTGGATTCAGCGTCTTGCTCTGCTTTGAAGCAGAGAAATCCTCCGATCCAGAGTGTTTCCAGGCTTCGGGGGAGCTCTCACCCTCCAAGCCCCAGAATAAACACTCTGGGGCTCTAGGGGAGCTCTACCCCTGCCTGGAATCTCCCCTTCCCCTCTTCGCCAGAGGGGAAGGGTTTTCAGCCGCAGAACAGCTGATTGTTGGCTGCTCCACAGCTTTTACGGAATCAGAGGGCTGGCGGTTGATTTTGACCATCCACGCCGCTGAAGCGCCACCCGGAAGTCCCTTTGCAGATCTTATTACTATAATTATTATTTATTAAATTTATATGCCACTCATGTCATTGTCATGCAACTTACAAAGTTATAAAAGCTAATGTAAAAACATTGAATATTAACATAAACATAGATTAAATAAATTAAAAACCATAATACAACAGGTTGAAGATAAAATCTTCCCAGTCCATTAAGCACCTCCATTATGGACCATTGAGGCCCCAGACTAAGCAACGCCCAAAGCCAATTCTACTGAATTCTGCCAGGAGTCCTTGAATGACAAGGAATTCCTTAATTGACAAGGTCTTCAGTATATCTCTTCTGCTGAAACTAGTGAGGCCAGCCAATCCCTTTGGGGCAAGACAGTTTTCAGATAACTTGTCCCATGTCACAAAAGCTTTATAAGTGAAAATGGAAACAAGCAAGTTTTTTCTCTCAGATTAATTTAAAAGCCATGCAAAAACTGGGAGAAAATATTCTTACCAATTTACAGTTATGATATTCTATAAGCAGTATATTTTCAAATATGATAATGGCTGTGATCTTCTTTAAATATGCAAGTAATCTCAAATAATAGTCATCTGTGTTTATAAAGCCCTTATAAGGAGATTATTTTTTTATTCATACTATCAACTGTCTCCCGCAGAATCTGTAGTTATTCACTGTAAACAATGTTGTCTCTTCCATCAATGTATTGTGCTAAATCATGCTGTATACGCAGGCAACACAAATTTGGTACTTCATGGTTTTCTTCTTAACATCATCCTAAATGATCTCAAAATGTCATTTAGTTGAAGTTTTTATTTTTAATTTCTTGTTTCTTATCCATACAGAACAGCCTTGTAGAAGCAGACAAGCGTGGTTCACTAAATTGGAAAAATGCTTATCAATTTAAGCAAAGCCCCAGTTTTATAGTATCGGTAATATTTTCCTTCCAGAATAGAGGAGTGCAAAGTTTTATATAATCTGACAACTATCTCTCTGTTGGCAAAGTGACTAACCTTCTCAAAAACAAACCCTCCCCCTCTCATTATCAATGTCCTTCATTCAGATATTCATTTTGATCATTAGAATAAACAGATTGAAGTCTGTTATGGATTCCCTGATGGCTCATAAAGAATCAAATGAAATGAAAAGTATAAAACGCTTGCTTCTAAATTCATATAAAAAATGAACACAACATTCTAGTAGCAAGAATTAATACTTTGAGCTGGCAAGGCAAGTAAGCTGGATTGTGATTTGTTGTGAAACAGAATAAATAAAAGAGGTTTACCTTATCCAGTTTGGAACTGCTGATTTTTAAAAAAAATTAAAGGCAAGAAATGCTTCATGCATTTCAACTTTCATGGAAGAAATGGCTAATTAAGAACATCTCTGCTAAAAGCAGAGCTGATGCCCCTAAGAGAATTAGCAGCAAGTGAATTGACCAGCAATTGATAATTCCTCTCTGGATAAGGAGAGGACTTGAGATTACCTACAAATGCTCTCAGACAGGTCTTAATGAGAAAGTTTCAAGTTTCTGGTGGATTTAGAATTAAGGGAGGAGCAAATATGCTCAAACTGCTGTCAGCACCTGGGTTCAAATACTTCCTTTTTAAATAACTTTTAGAAATTGATTATTAACTGCTTTTCAGCTATTAGGAATCTTTGGAAAAACAAATCTGAAAACATCATGTGAATTTCCTTCAATCCCTAGTGAAATAAATTTTAAAAACAAGTTTAAGGACTTTATTTTTAAAAAAAAATAAAAAAGTAAAAAAAGTAGAAAGGTGTTTAGGACTTTCATTTTGAAAAGTTAGAAATGAATCAAGTATCCAGATAGATTTGAAATAAGATTTTGAAATTAATTATAAGAATTAATGTGGGATTTTTTTTGTTTTAAATTCTTTTAAACAATGATAGGATGAGATTTTAAAGGCTGGATATTAGAGGGAACCAGAAAGCAATAAAGATTACAATTTCACTTAAATTCAACTTATTAATAGAGAATGAAGCAAACAAACAAACATTAGACATATTGAAGAATATTTTTGAAGAATGGGCGAAGAAGTTAATTTTAAGAGTGTCTGCTTCTATAGATAGACCGTATATAAAAGATATGAAGAACAAGTTTTACTTAGTAAAATGGAACTAATTGAAAATGGATTTAAAAATGGCATTTCTTTTATTTTAACAGAAAATTATAAATTACCAAATTTGTTTATATTTGTAATGAATGGACAATATTTCTTTATATGTTTTTTTTCTTTTTATTTAATATATTTTTTTCTGGTTTTTTTTGTTTTCTTTTCTTTTCTGCATGTTTTATTTATTATTTTTATTAGTAAAAAAAGAAATACTTCATGCAGCTAATACAGTCCCTGAGAATTAATTGGAAAAATGGGGATGTTTTTTAATCTTTACTGAAATTAGAACTTTAAAACTGTAATGCAAGTAGAATTGAATTTGTTTTTCAACTTTTGTTCTCTAGAGGTTACATACTTCAATGATATTTTTTCAGCATGACTTGTAGGTACTATAATTAGGGATCCTTGTGGAACTTTTTCTTTGTAGATTCTGAAATGAATTGACCTAATTTATACCCTCTGGACTAAAGTGAAAACCAGAACTTAATTATCCAACAATACCTGAATGTTCTGACTTTAAAAAAAATAACTTGAAAGTACATTTTAAAAAAATCAGTTTTTTGAAGTAAAATATCTTTAGGAATATAGAGCTTGAGCGAAAGCTTTGTACATGCATCATAACTTTATAATCAAGCCACCAGAGACAACATTTCATTTAGAGTATATGTGAATACCAATTCTGTCATTTTGGTAGAAACCAATAGACCTGAGCAGAACATTGATTAGATACAATTTGTGAAAACATCAGCTAACTCTCTTTCATAAACCCCCAGAGTTCTGTAATCCAATGTGATACTATATTTGCCTGCATTTACATTTTATTTTTAAAAGGTGAACAGCCCATTGAAGCATAGTGAGAAGGCCAATAGAGATGATTCAATCAGTGACTGAATTATTAAAAACTAAAGACTGATGGGGCAAATCTCATAGGTTGGCTGAGCTCATATTTCATGTGCCAGATTTGGAGGTGGATACAAAGAGAAAAGAGAGCTGGTGGTAGGAGTCCAATCATGTATCCAAACACACAGGAAAGGAAAAATAATAATAATCAGGATGCTGCTCTTATATTGGGAAGACTTTAAGGTAAGTGTTCAACATGATAACAACTGCAAGTATTCTGTGCACAAAGTCCTTATTTTTTTTCCAGAAACAAACCAGGAACTGCCATAGTTTGTTTGTTTGTTCAATTTTATATCCATAAACTCCAAATAATTAAAGACAGAAGTCTACAATCGTTCTCAGGTGGGATATAATGGACAAAGGGTTGTGTTTCAATGCATAATTCAGCATAATGGTCAGTAAAGAAGTCTTGTTAAACTCTCAGGGACATTCCAATATGTTTTAATACCAAAATGACTGGATAAAGGGGAAGAGTTATATACTCAGTCCTAATAAACAAATCTTTCTCCTTTTACTTACATATATGCACGTTGAGCATATCTACAGACATTAGAAATCATCTCTTTTTTTGTTAGGGTTCATAATAAAGTTTATATTTTAGAAGATACAGAGATAAGAATCAACAAAGACAGGTTCTAGAGAAGGCTGCCATCTCCTGGTTATTTAATCACATTGTAAGGTAGTTTAACAAGATACTGAATATTATTATGTCAACTGAATCCAGAACAATTGGATATCTGATACTGAAACAGATCAATTAATATTTAGAGTGTGTGTACATATATGTGAGAACACCCATTTATTGTGATATTGTATGCAGAACAATATTTCCATTTATCCCCCATCAAAATGTGTATAATGACGTTAAAAGCATATGAATAGTGTATATAATTTTCTAAGTATATTTTTGAAGGACCCATTCCACATTTATGAACTTAATATGGAATTGCAATGGAACAAACTTTTGAAGGAACCCAATACTAACAATCACTATTTGAAAAAAATGATTCATTACATTCTGAGTGAATAAATACAGTAAAACATTGTTTTAATGGGAATCATTAAAAGGGAAAGAAAGTCTGTTATTCCCAAATAAACATAATCAAATAGTGTGTCATCATGTTGACACATTAAGCTATTTGTATCATCTATTGTTTGAGTGTTAATCCATGACTGGTGCTCCTATTACCCTCTGGGTTTATTTTCTTTGCTCTATTTTGTACTGGGATTTTTATTGTTGCTGTTTGTATTGATTTCTGTTCATAAATGTTTTTAAAAATTGTAAATTGCCCAATCCCTGAAAGTCAGATGGCATATAAATTGAATAAATTGTGGTTTGTTGCATAGTCACCCAGATGTGCAGACTGGATTGGGCATTTTTGTCTACCTAGCTAGTCTTTCCTAAAGACCTGGGAAAGGCAGATGTGGATGTTTGAGGGTGATAAAGGTATTGTTGCAGGATGTAAGCTGTTCTGAATAAGCTGCCTTTTGCAGTTGACTAATGGTGACTTTGTCAATGCTGACACTGTTCAAGTGGTGCTCCACTTCTTTCTAGATTACACCCAAGGCACCTATTTATTATTATTATTATTATTATTATTATTATTATTATTATTATTATTATTATTATTATTATTATTATTATTATTATTATTATTATTATTAATGGTCATTACATAAATACAATGATGCCAATGATGTGAATTGAAGCAAAATAGTTTGTTTTGACATTTGGCTTCATGATCTGATGGAAATTGTACAATCTGCAATGGAATTTCATCACTATATGTGAAATCCAGGAAACTGAGAATTCAGCATATTTGTTTCATGTTATTTTACTCAAAACATTTATATTCTGCCTTTGTTTCTTATAGCCTGCAATATTTTATATATTATTGAATATTGTTCACAAATGTTTTGTATGGTTCATGAAATGGCATTAAATTCAACTAAACAACATTTCTAAATTTATTGAACCACAAGAGAATTTGCAAAACAACTGGAACAAACTACATTTAAAGTTTTGGACAGAAGATTAGATCACCAGATTGCCTTTTAGTGCAAAATAAAGCAAGATTACAGTGCACATAAACTCCAAGGGAAAGACCAAAATTTTAATCTGAAATTCATTGGCATTCCTTAATGGAATGGTTCTTTGAGTTCTCATTTAATGATTATCATTCTTTTAAAAAGTTAAATCTGGAGCACAGTACCTAGTATCTTCAGATAAGCCATGAAGTCTACATATGTGTAAGTAACAAATAATTCATATTTAATAAGAATGAGGATAGCTTATTATATTTAAATCTCCCACTGCAATGCAAGTAGATGAAGAATTAATACAAAAATATGTCTGATCTCACCAGGAACACAACACATGTTCTTATGAAGTGCCTCTTGTTCTTCTTCCAGCCAGTCAGCAGAGCATCTTTTTCCCTGACTTAAATTAAGAAGAACTCAACCATGGGGATACAAATGCTATTATTCATGACATATAATTATGGTTGTACCTAAGTTAAAATGCTAGTTACAAAATTGCTACACACTGTTCTTGGAATGTGTTGGGGAAGATAAAGACAAGAAGCATGTCATTAGCATGATGGGTAGAGGTAGCAGCAAGAGGATCTAGCCTTGCAATCAGTTGGGTTTCTTATGCTTATGTGCTTAAAAAGAGAGGGAAACCAGTCTTTGACATCAAGCAAAAGTATATGAGAATTCTGCTGGTGATCATTGCAAACACTTCCCTGCATATAGATATATCAAATTTTGTACTTGATTTGTATTCAATTTTGTACTTGAAATTGAAACAAATGAAAATTTAATTTTAGATTTTGATGATTATATAATGATGTTGTTGTTATATAAATGTCTTAAAACATTTAGAAATATAAAGCCAAAGATTGAGGTTGTAACTTTCCTGTATTCTACTGCACTGAAAGCCAGAAGACATACTTTTTCTTTCTATTTTTACTTTTTTCTGCACTTCTTCTCTTTTTAAATTACTTTTTTCTGCACTTCTTCTCTTTTTAACTTACTTGTTTCCTACTGTATTTTATCTTATAATAAACTTGAATAAAAAGTTAGATCAGTGTAAACATATCCTCCATGTTTCTATTTTCACCAGCAAGCCATATATTTATAATTCTTATCAAAAAAATGTTATAGAAAAAATGAAATCTCCTTCAGCAAAAATCTAATGAGAAATTTTATTCATCATCCCTATAACTTTTCCTTGGTCTGTTAGTTGACTGTTATTTACATAGAGGGAGATGATTCTCATGCCCTTTAACATCTAGAGATAACTATATCAATCAATAAATTGTAGGATCTTAACTATTTGAAATAATGTGATAATTAATCTATTAAAAGTTAGCAAATTCTCATTTGTGAAACAGCATTGCATTTATTTATCAAATTTCTCAGTTACTGAATTCCAGAATTACTCTGGAATTACCACACACAATACACATATAATCAACCGAGGGAACAATAAATTTCTTCACTCTATACCCAATTAAAGATGCCCATCCAAAGATCCTAAATTAAAACTTGAGGGGACAGCCAGATTTTTAATAAATGACTTGAAGACAGGCAAGAGGACATATGAATCTGCATGAGAGAAAGGGAAACTAGCTATAGTTCCTGGATGTTTTTCAAGATCAGGCTTACACAGAACATATTGTAATTGTTCATGTGCATGGTGAGTGACCATGAGGAAGACCTCTTGATCAAGAAATGAGCACAAATGGTATACAAATTGAACCTGTACATAAGCCTTCATGATCACCAATGTCATAGTCTTCTTTTTTTTATTAAAAAGTTTTACAAAAACAAAGTTTTACAATATATCCCCAAATCCCCCCCTATAAGTCATAACTTTTATTTATTTAATCAATTAATTTATATGCCTTTTTGCTCTTGCTAGGTTGAACATGGGCCTTTTCTTCTTGACCTGGAGTCACATTTTTCTGATAAATTGAAAGACAAAAAAAAAATTGAAAGAGGAACACATAACTAAGGCAGAGAGTCAGCAGATAGCCCGAATCTCCAGGAAAGCAAAGGCTCAAAATGAAAAAAAAAAGATTTGCAACAAAAGTCAAAGATAATTTTAAAAGTTTCTTTCAACATATAAATAACAAGAAAAAAGTAAAGGAAACAGGAAATTCACTAAAGATAGAAGATGGTAAGGAGGTAACAGAATAGCAGAGAGAAAACAGAACTGCTTAATTCACTTTTTGCATCAATCTTCAATTTGTGCAAAAAGAAACTATAGCCCAACCTACCAAAAACCTAACCATAAAAGACAGAGTAAAATAAAAATTAAAATAAGCAAGAAAATGGTTAGAGAAGGTGAAAGAAGAACTGCCTTATGCCCCTGATCCAAGAACATGTAGGGCAAAGAAAAGGCAGGATCAGAGATTATTTGTGAGGAGGAAGCCTTGCCCTTCTTGATAGATTGCACTGGAAGCTGGCTATTCCAGTATTTGAGAGGTTGCCACAAAGAGGTGGGGCCAACTTATTTTCCAAAGCACCAAAGGGCAGGACAAGAAACAATAGATGGAAACTGATCAAGAAGAGAAGCAACTGGAGGTTTTTAAGAAGAGACTGGACAGCTACTTGTTGGAAATGGTACAGGGTGTCCTGCTTGAGCAGGGGGTTGGACTAGAAGATCTCCAAGGTCCCTTCCTTCCAGCTCTATTCTGATTAAATTGATTTACTAATACTTCAAACATTTTAGTTTCTTCCCCAATTAAATATATTTAGGCTAGGTTTTTAAAAAGATTTCTATTAATTATCAGTTCTCTTTGCTGTTTGTGACACCTCCAAATATAATATCATCTGTGAACTTAATTAATGTGCTGTTTATGTCTTCTTCCAGATCATTAACAAAGATTTATTATAATTAAGATTTTATGAAAGTAAGGTCTAAGAGAAATTTTCACCACTTTGTCAATGAATATAAATGTTTTAAATATTTCCAATTAATCTATGATAAGTAGTAAAAATATTTTTTGTATATTATCACAATAATCTAGAAATCTGGTTTTTCCTAATCATTCTCAATGGCATAAATGAGATTTTACAATAACAAGTTAGAATTGTTCTCTTGAAAGTATAACGTAATAAATCATAGTTTCAAAAAGAGCAATTATCACTTCAAAACAATTATAGCTTCAGGGATCACCAATGCAGTCACCAATGTAATGGTAATCCATTTAAACCAAGTCACTATATGAATTTTTGGTTCCCATATAGAGAAAATGCATTTAGAATTGAAATTATTCTGAAAAAAGAGGAAAGAATGTTTGACCAAATAAAACTAGCAAACATTATGAATCCCAGGAACAACTGGATTCAAAATAATATTTACTTTTGTATTTGAATTTAATCTTTGTTAACTTCACTAAATAGATAAGACCAGGACATCAATTCCACAGGAAGGCCAAATCTATTTTTATTAAGATTGGCTACAATAACAGAAGCTTACTATCCTCCTTCCTGTTTTTATACCCCTGTAAATTAGGGATCTGTTACTTTTGCAATCTTTTTGAAGGCACCAAAACACTGAGAAAAATACTTATATTCTACACAGAATTTCAAAACAGCTCTATAATAATAAAGGAGAATATTTTTAGCTCCAGGTTGAATTGTGGTGTCCTTGGTGCTCTCTGAATTTGGTCATTTTCTTGCAGACATTTCATTACCCAAACTAGGCAACATCATCAGTCGTGCGAGTCGTGATGGGGGTCTCCCGATACTCCCATGTAACACCTCTACTCCGCGAGCTGCATTGGCTTCCGGTTGCCCTTCGGTGAGATTCAAGGTGCTGGTGATGACCTATAAAGCCCTAAATGGTGAGGGTCCGGGATATTTGAGGGAACACCTGCTGCCAGCATCAAGCTCCCTTCGTCCAGTGCGCTCCCACAGGGAGGGTCTTCTCAGGGTGCCGCCGGTTAAAGATTGCCGGTGAGTAACACCCAGGGGTAGGGCCTTCTCAGTGGGTGCACCTGCCCTGTGGAACCAGCTGCCTGCGGAGCTTAGGACTGCCCCCAACCTCTGTTCATTCCGCTGGGACCTGAAGACCTGGCTCTTCGAGCTCTCTGGCCCAAGCTGAGAATTTTTTAATTTTAATTTTAATTGGGTTTTTTACTGTTCTCAGGGTTTTATTTAATATTTTTTAATTTGTTTTAACGTTTGTATTGACTCTCTTTTAAATGCCCTGTAAACCGCCCTGAGTCCTTCGGGAAAGGGCGGTATATAAATATAAATAAATAATAAATAAATAAATAAATAAATAAATAATAAATAAATAAATAAATAAATAAATAAATAAATAAATAAATAAATAAATAAATAAATAAATAAATAAATAAATAAATAAATAAATCAGTGCTGGTAGGGAGAGGGGCAAGAAAACAACCAAGCTCAGAGAGCACCAAGGACCCTTTAGTTCTATAACATAAGACTTTTACCATGCATTAGGGAGAGAAACATTTTTTTTCAAATGCAAATAGATCCTTATATAGATACCATTATATACAAGTTGAATTCCATTACCAGGAATAAGGAAATTTCAGGTTTGTGGCACCTTCTTTGCTTTTTGATGGATAAGCCTAGGGCAAAACAAAAAACACAGAATTGAAGAATTTTAACTTCAGGAATTTATTTGGAATGCCAGAATTTGTCAGAACCAATAACTCTTGTAGATAATGTAATACACATATTCACAACAAGTTTTCTTACTTTCATCCATATAAATTTCTGTCCCTATTACTAAACAACCAAAATTCAATACGTTCTTGCCTGTCTATTACAGATCAAACAGAGAGCTATTAGCCACATAAGAGAAACTTTCTTGCTGAACTAAGGATCTAGAAATCAAAACAGAATTTGTAGGTAGATCCATTTCCAGTTTCCAAATATTCTAAAATAATATCTGATCAATCTTCATCTCATACAAATTTCTAATTGTAGAATATTTATAGAGTTCATAAATCTGTTTGATATGGTCTTGCAAAGCTATGATGAAATAGCGTGTATGCTGAACAAGTAACTACAACACAATAAATCATGTGAATTATCAATCTGGACTGTTCTTTAGAAGGAGAGATATTGAAACTGAAGCTCAAATACTTTTGCCATCTTGCATAACTTAAGACTCTCAGCTTTAGACCTTAGAAACAATCAAAAGACAACCTTTTTCACTCTCTTTCATTGTCTCATATACCACCATACCAATAATATTTGTAAATTATGCATGTATATTATTTACCATGCACCTTTCTATTAGGCAACTATTTGGTGTTGCTGAGTGGGTCTGTGTTGAAGATTTTATTACTAGCTTTGACAGCAAGACAACTTTAATATACATGGAGGCATCTAGTGGAATTGAAAAACTTGATTAGAAAATGCTCCCACTGCAGATATAAAATCTTCAATATGTGGGGGAGAGACAAAAAAATAATGGTTATCACAGTAAAATACACATATACATCCTGAGGCTCAAGACCAAGTGTAGCCACTGAAAATTTCAAATGCATTTCTGAGAGACCTTCTAAAATTATCACTGAATTGGAGTTTTGATATGATCAAAGGAGAAAACATGACCTTTAGGGATTGGAAGCTCAATTCCCTTTAGTGGCATTGCGTAAATGTATTAACATGATCACTTCTTATAAAAAGTTGCTTCATAAGGACACCCCAAGTGAGGATTAGTTAACTACTCACTGTTAAACTGGCACAAAAATGTTAGCTCTTTTCACAGCTGTAAGGAGACATTTCCATTGTTAGTGATTTTCCCATACAGATAACCCATCTATGTTTCAATTAATTTACATGCAATAGGACTCTTGTCTAGACCATTCAGGTTATGACCATGACACTTTGATTCTTTGTGAGGATGATTTCCCTTAATTGAACATATAAGGTAACAACAGAGAAGTTCTGTGTATCATAATCTGTTCATCTATGTGGAAAATCAATGATGCTGAAGAAAATTCATACTACTAGAATTATAAAACAATTGACATTGCCCAGATTTAGATCACACGTTTAGTGGGGCGATGTTTTCTGGTACTTTTCAACATCCTAAAAGATGGCAAAACAAAGTAAGTGTAAACATTATATAATTTTGCTACAGATACCAGTTTCTATAGACATCAGTTTATTAGAGATAGACACAGATAACCTGGCATAATCATTTTCACATGTGTTGGGTGTTGCAATTCCCATAGTCCTCAGGCAAAAATCTTAGGAGGGTTGTCCTTATTTTGAAAATTGCCAGTGCTGGCATTAGCTTTTAATTTTAATATTAAAACTAATATTATCAGTTGTGCCAAGAAAGTATGTATACATTTTGTATAAAGTTTTAAATGTTTTTTAATTGTGTTTATTCACTTATTTACCTACCAGAGATGAAAGCAGATGACAATCAAGCTGAAATTAATGAAACACACAAGAACAAGTGTATCTACTTATGTTTCATAAATTATGTATTCTTTAAATGACAGAAAACAGAATTCTGGATTTACTTTCATTTTTCTTTTTCTTTTCTTTTTTGAAAAGTGTCTTCATTGTTTATAAATTCCTCCAGAACATTTTTTTTTATTTCAAATAAAGTGTCTGGCATTGGTAGCATTCTGCAGAGTCAGTCTATGATTGCATGACATATACTCAATTTACATCTGAACTGTATTTGAGAAAATGTTCCACCATATAATTTCACTTGTTTGAAGGAATGAAGGGGAGCAACATGATAGCTGTGCTTTGTCTGTTGCAAATCCAGTGCCTCTTCAGAAATTAGCAGGCAAAGACCTAGAGCAGAGAACTTGGTCTGCATGATTTAGAACCCAATTTAATCCCTACACACAGCCTCTCTCAGTAAGAGTAATTTGATGAAGACATCAGAGGTAGTATCTTGCTTCTTAAATGGACATTTCTCTTGCATGTGCATTGTCTCACACATTTTTAGACATGCAGAAATGGACAATCAGAAGGTCCCAGGTCTCTATCTATACTCTTTTTTATGGTCCTCTACAGTTCGAAAGCACGTAAAAATGCAAGTAGAAAAATAGGGACCACTACAGTGGGAAGGTAACAGCGTTCCGTGCGCCTTTGGCATCTAGTCATGCCAGCCACATGACCATGGAGACGTCCTTGGACAAGCGCTGGCTCTTCAGCTTTGAAACGGAGATGAGCACCGGCCCCTAGAGTTGGAAATGACTAGCACGCATGCGCGGGGTAACCTTTACCTTTACCTTTACTGACCAAAGTAGGAAAAAAAATACTTCAGCACTTTGCCATTTTGAAGCAAAATGTTCATAAAATTGAAATATAAATTCTTAAGCCATTGACAAGAGATTCCAATTTATTAATGTGAAATTTTTCAGCTCTTCATGCCAGAGATGGAATTCTCTATATAAGGCATGCATTAATACAATGAAATTTGCCTTGCAATTTAACTGAAACTTCCTTTCATAATAAAAGAGGCTTGTGTTTTATAAAAGATTGCTATAAATCTTTGTAGCATCCCATAATGCCAATATATCACAATCTGGAAAAGGGCCACAGAAATTGTGAAAAATTCAGTGGAACTCCGTCATGACTTCTTTAGATATTTAATTAAAATATGGGAAATCATGGAGGTTACGAACCTGGACAGCTGCTTATGCAATGATAATATGATTTGTTTCCTTGTAAATAAGAAAATCCTGAACTCCATGTTCCATCCACGGGAATGTCCTTTAAATTTCTTCTCTTTTGAAAATAAATTCTCTTTCATCGATGAATAGCCAATGGGGGAAAAAGGTGAGTTTTTTTCTACGTGGTTTTAACATGCACTCTACTTCTAGATATATTTGCTACATCTCCAATTATCTGCACTGTGAGGTATAGATGAGGCTGACCCCAGATACTTTGTGTCCTGAAGCAAGATGCAGACAGGCTGGCAGTTTAATCTTTGACACTGATTGATACGTCAATGGCCTTAAATGCCCAGGGGAGCAAATAGTAAATTTAGGAGGTATGGAACAGGCACAGCTTTGTCTTCTAATATTTTGCCTCCAGTCTTTATCCATTCATCCACACTATTTCTTGCCTGAAATAGCTGCCTCTCTCTGCTTCCGTGAACATACAAAATAAAATCTATAAAGTCCTACACAGATTAGAGTGCCATATAAATAGCTATTAAAAAGAGCCCAGTGCTTTTAAATATTCTACTCTTACCAGTGAGGTAAATCCTGGAAAATCAAAGAGGATATAGGAACTTGCATTTCCTTCAGTATTAAAATATTTGCCTGGAAGAGTTTTTCTCTACAGCTGAAGCCAATAAAGGAGTTTATAATCTCAATTTAAATCTCATAGAAAGAATATTTTGTAGGTGTTCTGCTTTAGAATGTGAGTGTTATTATACTGCTATTTGATTATTTTTGTCCTTACATAGCATTTTTTTTGCATTTCAATATAAAAAAGCTGCTTATTTTTTTTAAAGACATCTGAAAAATCTGGGTTTCCCCTTTTGCCTTAATTGGTACTAGAATAAATTTCAGCAGTTTAAAGATGTCAAACTAACTTTTTAAAAAATATCTTTCAAAGAAGCCTATTGGAAGTGGAATTGAACACATTTTATACTATTAGCTATGGCATAGAATGGAATGGAATAAATGGCTTGCTGGTTCAAGACTTATTGGTAACATAAAATATTTTAGTTTGTTTTGCTAGGGAAAGATTTAAATAAATCTAATTTATATGCCCACAATTTTAGCCAGTGGACACTGGAGACCATCAAACACTATATCATGAGCATATAGATTGCTAATTCCTTAAAAGGCTACCAGAGCAGACAAGGCCAGTCATAAAACATTGTTATCAGAAACCAACTGGTGAAGATATCCCTGCCATTCCCTCAGGCTTCACAATTTGCTCCATTTTTGCACCATTGCACCTCACAAGAAAATTTAAAAAAACACTTGTACCAAACATTTCTTTTATTATTGTTGTTGAAGAATGCATATGGAGCCCAAAGCCATTCTTAAAATAGCATTGCTTTGTTACTACTTTTTTTCTTTTAAAGAGGAAAAAGAAAAGCCTGGCTTTATTCATGTGAGGCAAGCACCCTAAAGGGGCCCAGTGAAGTGTCCCCAAATGTAGTATCTACAACTAAATGCTGTAGGAAAAAGCAAGATGCAGTAATAAAAGCATCTTCCTACTTTTTGCACTTAACATTTTGGAACATCTGCTAAGTTATATCTATGTCATTGTTTCAAATTTGGTCATATTCAGACAGGCATAACTTGTAAATGAGTTCAGAATCCTGAACTCGAAAGAAATGGTATGGCAAAAGGCAAGGGCAGGAAAAAGAGACTAAAAAGTACAGCAAATCTGGGGGGCGGGGGGGGGGAAAGGGAGAATGTTCCCTTTAATAAAAATAAAGATTGTTTTAAGTAAGAAAAATCAATGAAAATGACAGTAGGAAGTGCTTATATATATATATATATATATATATATATATATATATATATATATATATATATATATATATATATATGATTTACTTTCCGAGAATGTAGCTGATATATATATATATATATATATATATATATATATATATATATATATATATATATATATATATACATATACATATACATATATATATGTGTGTGTGTGTGTGTGTGTGTGCGTGTGTGTGTGTGTGTGTGTAAATTACTAACAAAGAATTAAGGGAGGCTGAGATGCATTTCTAACTCTTTAGTCTTCATCAGTCAGTCATACCTTTCTGACATTCGAACCTGGGCTGATTGCATATTAGGCAGTGTTTTACCTCTTTGATAAGGCTGAAAACAGGAAATAAAGATTTGCCCCATGTTTGGGGCCTAGCAAGGTAATCTAAATAGTTAACACACACACACACACACACACACACACACACACACATATATATATATATATATATATATATATATATATATATATATATATATATATATATATATATATATATATATATATGTCTAGAGTCTCGGGTTTCTTCCCGCGTTCCTTTCATCTTCAGAAAGTTGTGGCGACGTTTCGACCAAATCCCATCCGTCATCATCAGGCCGGAGTATTCCTCCTGCTGCTTTCAGGAGCAATGCGTGGTCTGTCTGTTCCTTTCCTTCCTAACATATATATATATATATATATATATATATATATATATATATATATATATATATATATATATATATATATATATATATATATATATATATATATATATATATATATATATATATATATATATATATATATATATATATATATATATATATATATATATATATATATATATATATATATATATATATATATATATATATATATATATATATGTTAAGTATTTGTCAAGGCTTTTTGAAAGCACCTTGCTAATTAACTCTTTCATTCCTGTTTTGGCCTATTGAAGAGCCACAGGTTCTTTCTCTCTTTTTTATTAGCTCGAAGGCAAGGCAAATATATGTTAAGTATTTGTCAAGGCTTTTTGAAAGCACCTTGCTAATTAACTCTTTCATTCCTGTTTTGGCCTATCTTCAATAGGCCAAAACAGGAATGAAAGAGTTAATTAGCAAGGTGCTTTCAAAAAGCCTTGACAAATACTTAACATATATATATATATATATATGTTAGGAAAAACCCAAGACAGAAAGAACCTATATTTGCCTTGCCTTCGAGCTAATAAAAAAGAGAGAAAGAACCTGTGACTCAGCAAGTTAAAAACAACTGCCTAAGATACAATCAGCCCAGGTTTGAATCTCAGATAAAGGGTATGACTGACTGATGAGAACATAAAGAGTTCGAAATGGCCATCTCAGCCTCCCAAAATTCTTTATTAGCAACTTGAATAATTTGCACAAATAATGAGCTGTCATAGTTGACTATATCCTGTGGATAAGCCTTAAAGATAGGCCAAAACAGGAATGAAAGAGTTAATTAGCAAGGTGCTTTCAAAAAGCCTTGACAAATACTTAACATATATTTGCCTTGCCTTCGAGCTAATAAAAAAGAGAGAAAGAACCTGTGGCTCAGCAAGTTAAAAACAACTGCCTAAGATACAATCAGCCCAGGTTCGGATCTCAGATAAAGGGTATGACTGACTGATGAGAACATAAAGAGTTCGAAATGGCAATCTCAGCCTCCCAAAATTCTTTATTAGCAACTTGAATAATTTGCACAAATAATGAGCTGTCATAGTTGACTATATCCTGTGGATAAGCCTTGAAGATAGGCCAAAACAGGAATGAAAGAGTTAATTAGCAAGGTGCTTTCAAAAAGCCTTGACAAATACTTAACATATATATATATATATATATATATATATATATATATATATATATATATATATATATATATATATATATATATATATATATATATATATATATATATATATATATATATATATATATATATATATATATATATATATATATATATATATATATATATATGGGACGCGGTGGCTCAGTGGGTTAGAACGCTGAGCTTGTCGATCAGAAGGTCGGCAGTTTGGCGGGTCAAATCCCGAGTGCCGCGTAACAGAGTGAGCGCCTGTTACTCGTCCCAGCTTCTGCCAACCTAGCAGTTCGAAAGCACGTAAAAATGCAAGTAGAAAAATAGGGACCACTCGGGTGGGAAGGTAACAGCGTTCCATGCGCCTTTGGCGTCTAGTCATGCCGGCCACATGACCACGGAGACGTCTTCGGACAAGCGCTGTCTCTTCGGCTTTGAAACGGAGATGAGCACCGGCCCCTAGAGTCAGAAACGACTAGCACGCATGTGCGGGGGAACCTTTACCTTTACCTATATATATGTGTGTGTGTGTGTGTGTGTGTGTGTGTGTGTGTGTGTGTGTGTGTGTGAAGTATTTGTCAAGGCTTTTTGAAAGCACCTTGCTAATTAACTCTTTCATTCCTGTTTTGGCCTATCTTAATTCCTGGCCAAAACAGGAATGAAAGAGTTAATTAGCAAGGTGCTTTCAAAAAGCCTTGACAAATACTTAACATATATTTGCCTTGCCTTCGAGCTAATAAAAAGAGAGAAAGAACTGTGGCTCAGCAAGTTAAAAACAACTGCCTAAGATACAATCAGCCCAGGTTCGAATCTCAGATAAAGGGTATGACTGACTGATGAGAACATAAAGAGTTCGAAATGGCCATCTCAGCCTCCCAAAATTCTTTATTAGCAACTTGAATAATTTGCATATATATATATATATATATATATATATATATATATATATATACAAACACACACACACACACACACATATACATACATACATACACACATACATACATACATACATACATATATATATATATATAATTTATTTTTATTTTATTACATTTATATACCGCCCTTTCCCTGAGGACTCAGGGCGGTTTACAGGGAATTAAAAACCAAAAATACAAAAGTTAAAACCAGTTTAAAAAAGATTAAATTTAACCCTGTGCAACTAAAACCCCAATTAAAATAAATTAATCCTCAGCCTGGGCAAGAGAGCTCGAAGAGCCAGGTCTTCAGGCCCCAGCGGAATGATCGGAGGTCGGGGGCAGTCCTCAGCTCCACTGGCAGCTGGTTCCAGAGGGCAGGCGCCCCCACTGAGAAGGCCCTATCCCTGGGCGTTACCCGCCGGCAATCTCTTACCGGTGGGACCCTGAGCGGACCCTCCCTGTGGGAGCGCACTGGACGAAGGGCACTTGATGCTGGCAGCAGGTGTTCCCTCAGGTACCCCGGACCCAAGCCATGTAGGGCTTTATACGTAATGACCAGCACCTTGAATTTCACCCGGAGGGCAACCGGAAGCCAATGCAGCTCGCGGAGTAGAGGTGTTACAAGGAAGTATCGGGAGACCCCCATTACAACTCGCGCGGCCGCATTCTGCACCAGTTGAAGCCTCCGAGTGGTCCTCAAGGGCAGCCCCATGTAGAGAGAGTTGCAGTAGTCCAAACGGGAGGTCACGAGTGCATGAGTAACTGTCCGTAGGGCATCTCGGTCCCGATAGGGACGCAACTGGTGCACCAGGCGAACCTGGGCAAAAGCCCCCCTGGTCATGGCTCCTATGTGGTCTTCAAAATTGAGTCGTGAATCCAGGAGGACGCCCAAGTTGCGAGCCCTATCAATGGGGGGTAACACCTCACCCCCCCATCGTTAGAGATGGAATAGTCTAGTTGACCCGAGATGCCGATATGCACAGCCACTCAGTCTTGGTGGGATTGAGACGAAGCCTGTTTCTCCCCATCCAGACCTGGACCACCTCCAGGCACCGGGACATCACGGCGAGGGCATCACTGGGTTGGTTCGGGGTGGAAAGAAAAAGTTGGGTATCATCAGCGTACTGATGATACCCCACCCCGAAACCACGAATGATCTCGCCCAGAGGCTTCATATAGATGTTGAACAGGAGGGGCAAGAGAACTGACCCCTGAGGAACTCCACAAATGAGAGACCTCGGGGCGGATCTCTGCCCTCCCGTCAACACCGACTGCGAGCGGCCCAGGAGATAGGAGGAGAACCACCGTAAAACGGTGCCTCCCACTCCCAACCCCCTGAGACGCCGCAGCAGGATACCATGGTCGATGGTATCGAAAGCCGCTGAGAAATCTAATAGGACCAGGACAGAGGAGCAACCCCTGTCCCGAGCCCGCCAGAGATCATTCACCAGCGTGACCAATGCCGTCTCCGTGCTGTGTCCGGGTCTGAAACCCGATTGGTACGGGTCCAGATAATCAGTTTCCTCCAGGAACAGAGGAAGCTGATGCGCCACCACACTCTCAACAACCTTCGCCAAAAAGCGAAGGTTGGAGACTGGACGATAGTTATTTAAAACAGCCGGGTCCAAAGCAGGCTTCTTGAGGAGGGGTCTCACCACCGCCTCCTTCAAGGCGGCAGGGAAGATACCCTCCTTCAAAGAAGCAGTTATTACTGCATGGAACCAGCCTCGTGTCCCCTCCCGGGCCGCATAAGCTAGCCATGAGGGGCACGGATCCAACAAACAGGTGGTGGTGCTCAGTCTCCCCATGATCCTGTCCACATCATCAGGGGAAACAGGGTCGAACTCAGTCCAGATAACATGCTCAAGACCACCCGATTCCTCCACATCAGACTCTGCCCAGTCAGAGTCCAGACCGGTCCGGATCTGAGCGATTTTGTCCGCCAGATGATGACTAAACTCCTCGGCTCATCCCCGCAAGGGATCCTCCCTCACCTCCTGGTTAAGGAGGGAGCGAGTTACCCTAAACAGGGCGGCCAGGCGATTATCTGTGGACGCGATAAGGGCAGCAAAGTAGTTAGACTTCGCCGTCCTTATTGCCGCAAGTAAGACCTTATAAAGGTTCTTAACTGCAATCGGTCAGATTCGGATCGGCTGGACCTCCAACCACTCTCTAGACCTCGTCTCCGACGCTTTATCTCCCGGAGCTCCACAGAGAACCATGGGGCCCAACGGGATCTGCGCTGGGTCAGAGGTCGCAAGGGTACAATGCAGTCAAGTGCCCTGGCGGCCGCCATTTCCCAGGCATCCACCAGAACATCGACTGAGCTGTGGGTAAGGGTGATGGGTATAGGCCCAAGCACCCTCTGGAACCGTTCTGGGTCCATTAGGCGCCTGGGGCGGAACCACCTGGTCGGTTCCGCAGCCCAGCGGCGGGGGGTGGCATAACGGAAAACCAGCCGCAGGAGGTAATGATCTGACCATGACAAGGGGGTAATAGTTGGTGAACCCCCTCCCAGATCATCCAACCACTGTCCAGATAGGAATACCAGGTCAAGAGTATGATCCCCCACATGAGTCGGGCCCTCAATAACTTGGGTCAGGCCCATGGCCATCATGGAGGCCATGAACTCCCGAGCTAACTCAGACGACCCTCCCAGTGACGGCAGGTTGAAGTCACCCAGGACTATAAGCCTGGGGAATTCCACCGCCAGCCCTGAGAGAGTGTCGAGCAGCTCGGGCAGGGCTGTTGCCACACAGCCGGGCACCAGGTAGGTGAACAACAAGCCCAACTGACCCCTAGGGCCACATCTCAAGAGGAGAGACTCACACCCGGCTATTTGGACAACGGTGGCCTCCCGCGGACACAGAGTCTCCCGAATAACCACTGCCACCCCACCACCCCTGCCCTGAGTCCGTGGCTGGTGTAGCACCCGGAAACCTGGAGGGCATAACTCGGTCAGAGGCACCCCTCCCTCCGAACCCAACCAAGTTTCCATAATGCACACTAGATCCGCACATTCCTCCTCGATCAGATCATGAATGAGGGGAGCTTTGTTAACGATGGATCTAGCGTTAAAATAAACCAGCCTGAGCTCAGGGACCTGATCACCCTCATCCCCGGGTAAGAGGGTGCTAACCGGAGGGTCTGTTAGCACCCTCCCTAACCTTTTAAAATAACCGGCTAAAATTTTTATCAGGGGCCTCTTAGCACGTCTCAACTCGAGGCCCCTATCTAAGCCCAGCCACCTCTCGGAGTCCCAACACTTGGGATCGTCATTAAGGGGAGTGTAGAAACAGGTGGTAGGTCGCGCCCAGGAGGGAGAAACCCCCCTGAGAGCATACAGATCAGCTTCGGAGTAATGGAAGCAAACCATGCAGCGCTAAAATAATCACATAGGGCAGGTGTTACAGATATGTCCAAAGGGTAGTTCGATGATATTATTAAAGATGAGAAAAGAAGACCAGTAGGCATGTCTCTCAATCCACAAGACCATCTCAGCCCTCACCTGAGATGGCAGTCAAAAGGGAAGCCTCAGCCGTCCTCTCACTCCGGCTGAGGGGTCCAATCTGAAGTGGAGAGAAAAGGGAGTCCTGGGCCAAGGCCACCCCAACTGGTCTCTCACACCAGTGAGGCGGTCAGTGACCAGTCCAAAACTGTCCTCCCACCACGGTCAGGTCCCAGCCAAACTGGACTGTCAATAGGGGGGTCTTGATTCCAGCCGGGCATGGAGATAGCCATGATGCTTGCCTGCCAGCACAGAAAGCAAAAAAGCAGGCAGGCCAGGCCTCTGTCGATCTTTGCGTCACCGGCCAATGCCGCCAGTCTGGGGGGGGAGGGCAAAAGCATTATCTCCCCCAAACGCCCGCCCGCCAGTCCAAACGGTCTTCCAGCGGCAGAGAAAGGCCTTCCCGGCAGCTGTCTCTAGTCCGGGCATTCACCAGCACGTCCGCCGAGGCCGATGTCCAGGCCCACAGTCCACTGCCGCCATCTGGGAGGAGAGGGAGGCTCCGCGCCGCTGAAGACGGTGCCTGCCAGCTGATAGTCCTAATCGAATCTCCAGCCGGTGGGATCGTCGCCGCTGCCCCTCCGAACGAGCAGAGGGTATCCACGACGAATGGGCAGGAAAGGAAAAGCAAGCAAGGACGCCCAGAGCCTTCACAGCATTGCAGCATTGCTCGGCAGGTCAGCAGGCCGGCGATTTCCAAGACGCCGCTATTCGGAGGGGGGCTCAGGACCGCCGAGAACAGCGCCTAGCAGCTGTTTTTGCATCCCCCAGCCCCCGGAGTCGCCCCATCGTACCGTGCCACGGGTGGGCCTCCCTGAACTGACCCATTTGGAGCCCTTGTGGAGCGCCCGAAGCTCAAACTGCGGCCGCCGCCATCTTGGGCAGAAAAAAAATATATGTTTTCTGAGGTTTTCGCGGGTGTTTGTATGTGGATCTTTGGTATATATATATATATATATATATATATATATATATATATATATATATATATATATATATATATATATATATATATATATATATATATATATATATATCTCAGCTACATTCTCTGAAAGTAGATCAGTTTAAAGTATAACATTTTTAAAAAGTATTAAGTTGTGGTTATTTCATAACTAAAATAGATCTGAATTAAGCATTTTAAAATCTTTATTTTTAACAGATAACAGTATTTGGAATAAACCATATAAGGAACTAAGGACTGGTCTCCTGTGAAAAAAGAACGTTATCTTCCAATTGCCCAGTCTAAATGTACATGTATAGATTGCTTGATTATGGTAGTAGCATTGCCATGGGATAGAAATTAAGATATTGTTGTGCAGATCCGGATATCATTGCACAATGATGTAACTTATATCAATTGTACTCTTATGTCATGACATATGTGATATCCCTTGAATATCTCTTCTTGCCTTAGTACATTTGATAAGCATAATATCACATAGATTTATATATTGCTTCACAGTGCTTTACAGCCCTCTCTAAGCAGTTTATAGAGTCAGCCTATTGCCACCAACAATCTAGGTCCTCATTTTACCAACTTCGGAAGGATGGAAGGCTGAGTCAACCTTGAGCCGGTCATGATCAGCCAGTCAGCAGAATTAGCCTGCAATACTGCATTCTAACTAACACAGCTTTTTACTCCTTATAATCATTTGCCCAAAGCTCCTGCAAATTGAAATAGGAGCAAACATTAATTCAAGATAGGCAACTAACGTCTATGGAGATTTTCAGTCATCCAGGTCATAGTTGTCTCATGAGGCAACTGGATTTTCTTCTTCTTCTTTGAAGATGCTTTGCTTCTTATCCAAGAAGCTTCTTCAGATCTGATTGAATGGTGGGAATGGAAGGATTATACTCCTTGCAGACAGCTGTCATTTGCATTCTTTTAGAGAATTGTTGAGGCCACCTGGAGATTTATCTGTGTTGTCAGAATCACCTGAGTAGTACAAATGGGCCTTCTTGGAACTGTTGAAAGGACTGTGTTGCAGACTGGAGATAGATGATATCATATCCCTCCTACCTTTCTGTTGAGAGAGGGTTGTTCAGTTTTGACATAGATGGCCTCTTTGATCCCTCTTTCAAACAAGCTGTCCTTTCTGTCCAAAATGTACAGGCCAGCTGTCTGCAAGGAGTATAAATCTTTCCATTCCTCATCCAGTCAGAGATGAAGCTTCTTGGGTGAGAAGTGAAACATCTTCAAAGAAAAACAAGAAAGTCTAGTTGCTTCATGAAAAAGTATCTTTGGAATAGGTAACTGATATAGGTGTTTTAGTATAAAAAAGGCAGTAAGACTTCACCTTAAACAATCTCTTACTCCCACTTCATAGTGATTTGGAGAGGTAGAGATATTATGAAATGGAAAGAAAACACTCTGGTATTAGAATATCAAATGCTCAACCAGCCACATCCTAAAGGAGAGTGAAGTAAGGACAGGGCACCGAGAACAACATCATGCCATCAAAGCCCAAACTCCATCCATTCATTTTTCATACATGTTGTGATGTCACACAAGTGCTCCAAAAGTTTTCATCAATTTGATGAAAGCAGAAACTTCTGCAAATATCTATGTCTATAACTCAGAATTCATCAACACACAAGAGGTTATCTGTTATGACTTCCGGTGGCGGCGTGGCGCCGAAGACAGCCTCCCCTGGCTGCCCGCGGCTCAGCTGTTTGTTTTTTCGCCCGAAACAGCGCCGATCAGCTGTTCGGGCGAAATTGAAGCCCCCTCCTCGGGAGAAGAGGAGGGGGTGAGGCCCCAGGTAGGGGTAGAGTTCTCCGAGGCCGCCTGAGCTTGGAGCTTGGGCGGCTGAAGGATCGAACTCCCCCGAAGCCTGGGTTGCTCCCAGCTGGCCGTCGTCTCTGCTCCGAATTTTTTGGAGCAGAGCCAGGCGTCTGCGAACCATCCCTGCCTGAAGAAAGGACTATGATTTAAAGAAGCAGGCAGAGCGGTACAAGAGGGAAAAAGGTGAAGAGGATTATTTTACTATACTCTCGAACTTGTTGGACTTTTTAAACTTTAATTAAAAGTGCGTCATAATTGAGGATTAAAAGATGGCGGCTAAACCTCCCTCTAAAACTCTCCGGAGTGGAGGATCCTCGCCGGTGCAACAATCATCATTACAGGCGTTGCACCCTCCTGAAGTGCTGACATCGAAGGATTTGCGAGATGCTCTGGATAAACATGCCCAGGTACTTTTGGAATCAATTAATCAATCAATTGCTGATAAATTTGCACAGATGGAGGAGAAATTGGAGAAATTCGAGGAAAGAATGGAAGAGAGGATGGAACAGAAGTATAGCGTGATGAGGGTAGACATTTTGACTTCAGTGCATAAAGTGGCGGAATGTGTGGAAGATCTAGATGAAAAAGTGGATGATTTGGCTCAAAGGAATGCTATATTAGAAGTAAAAGCACGGGAGAATGAAAATGTAAGAGGCAAATTGGAAAGGGAGTTAAGCCTTACCCAATATTACCAGATGCAGTTTGCTGTCAGAATTAGAGGTTTAAAAGAGAATGTTAAAGAAGATTTAAAGCAGCTGATCTCTGAGGCTCTCGAAGGGGTATTGAACCAGCCAGCATCTGAAATAAGAGCAGCTATGGACAAAGTGTTTCGGGTGAATTCATGGATTGCTAGACAGAGAAAACTGCCTAGAGATGTGGTGGTTTATTTTGCAAAAAGAGAAACTAGAGATCAAGTTATACAAGCTGCCTATGATGCTAAGGTCGTGATTGCTGAACAAGAAGTCTTGGTTTTAAAGGAAATTCCTCCAAGGATTTTAAGGGGAAGAAAGGACTATACATTTCTTGTGCAAGAGCTTAAGCAAAGAGATATAAGGTTCAGATGGGAGATTCCAGATGGGCTGATGGTGATGTATGAAGGTAAAAGGTACAGGCTGATTACTGTGAAACAAGCGCGTGATTTCTACAATAATGTCTTAAAAGCAACCCCATTAACGCTTCTGGAATCTGGAAAGGGATCTGGAGAAGAGGAACAACAAGAGGAGGAAACAGAGGAAATTGGTGCTGGAGGAGATCAAGCTACAATTTCTTTGGATGATCCTAGAGAGCAAAGAGTGACACGTGCTGCTTTAAAACGAGCAAAGAAAATAAAAGAACAAGATCAGCAAAAGCCTTCAGATTCTTCACAACGCATTCATAGCCAAGCTGTGGGAGGAGCACGGCCTAAGGAAGCTAGTCCTATCAAAGCTGTGGTCCAAGAGCTTTTTGAGGATATACATGGCAACTAAATTTTTAACCTGGAATGTTAATGGACTAAACTCACCGCAGAAGAGGAAGAAAGTTTTTCAATATTTAAAACAATTTAAGATAGATGTTATATGCCTGCAAGAAACGCATATTAGAGTTTTGGATCAAAAGTACTTATTGAACTTGAGGCTGGGTACGCAATTTGTAGCTTCTGCAGAGAATAAGAAAAATGGAGTGGTTGTCTATGTCAAAAGTGCCTTAACAGCGGATCTAATCGAAGCAGATAAGCATGGAAGATATGTTATGATCGAGCTGTTGTTAGCAGGTAAAAAGACGCTTTTAGTTGGATTATATGCACCGAATCAACAACAAGCTGACTTTTTTAGTTTACTTCATACAAAGCTTACCCAGTTGGATTATAAATCCTTTATTTTTATGGGGGACTGGAATGGAGTTATGGATGTACAGTTGGATAAGGCTGGAGCCTTTAAGCGCATTCCAAGTCACGCTAGACTGCCTAAATCTTTTTTTGAAATGAAGGATGACCTGGAATTGCGAGATATTTGGCGTGAGAGACATCTGCAGGAGAAGGATTATACTTTTTATTCTGATAGACACCAATCTTTTTCGAGGATTGACTTTATTTTGTTGACTAATGATTTTATTTTGAGAACTAAAAAGGTGAAGATATGCGCAAGAACTATCTCTGATCACAGTCCAGTGTGGTTGGAGATTGATAAGGAAAAAGGAGATAGGCGCTCATGGCGCGTAAATGAGAATTTGTTTAGAAATCAGAGAAATGTGGAAGAATGCAAACAGCGGATGAAGGATTTTTTTGAGATTAATATGAATAAGGGTACCTCTATGGATATGGTTTGGGATGCTAGCAAGGCCTATATGAGAGGGGTGTTGATATATATGAATAATAGACATAGACGTGCAGTGGAAATTAGAAGGAAAGAACTGGAGAATGAAATAAAGGAAAAAGAAAAGGCTTTGATTTTGAACCCAGAGGATGTGAAGATCAAGGAGGCTATTAGACTGTTAAGAGGACAATTTGATAAATTAATGGCTGATCAAGTGGCGACCAATCTGCGGTTTGCTAGGCATAATACTTTCTGCAATGCTAATAAACCAGGCAGATGGTTAGCTTATAGACTGAGGAAAAAACAAAGGGCATCTAATATAGATAAGATTGAGTATAAAGGAAGGGTTGTGTATCAACAGAATCTTATTAAGGATGCCTTTGTGGATTTTTACTCGAAATTATATACTAAAGAGGACATTAATGCAAAAGATATTGATAAGTATTTGGAGAAGGCTAGCATCCCGGTTCTTACGCAAGTACAAAAAGAGGGGATTAATCAACTGATTACAGAAGAAGAAATTTTTATAGCTATTAAGGAACTGAAGGTGGATAAAGCACCAGGCACGGATGGCTTGACTGCGGCCTATTATAAAAACTTACAATTAGAGATGATAAAACCGTTAAAGGAACTGTTCCAGACAATCCAGAGGGGGGGAAAGGTGCCTCCGTCTTGGAGAACAGCTTTTATCTCTTTGATTCCGAAGGAAGACCAGGATGCTACTTTAGTTAAAAATTACAGACCGATATCGCTTTTAAATACAGATTATAAGATATTTGCTAAGGTTTTGGCTAATAGACTGATGAGGGTTCTGCAACAGGTGATTCATGGGGATCAAACGGGGTTTATTAGTGGTAGGCAAATGAAAAATAATGTGAGACATATAGTTGATGTGTTAGAGTTTTTGGAAAGGCACAACCAGATCTCTGCAGCGCTAATTTTTTTAGATGCTGAAAAGGCCTTTGATCAATTGAATTGGCAATTTTTGTTAAAAGTTTTAGATAAAATGGATTTTGGGGAAAAATTTTTACAGCCGATTAGGGCATTATATCAAAAACAAACTGCCCGAATCATAGTTAACAATAGCCTGACAGCAGCATGTAATATTGAGAAGGGCACAAGGCAAGGGTGTCCGTTATCGCCCTTGTTATTTGTGTTAACATTAGAGATACTATTGGTTAAGATTCGGAACTCGGAAAAAATTAAAGGGATACAAGTTGGGGATCAGGACTATAGATTGAGAGCATTTGCAGATGATCTGGTTGTTACAGTGACCCAGCCAGAGAACTCTGTTGTGGACCTGATGGAGATAATAACACAATATGGGAAGGTTTCTGGATTTAAAGTAAATATACAGAAAACTAAAATTTTGGCTAGAAATATGACAGTTTCACAGAAGGCTCTCTTAGAAGGATTAACTGGATTTGAGATTGTTAAAAGGGTTAAATATTTGGGGGTGATTTTGTCGCCCTCTAATACAAAGCTATATAAAAATAATTATGAAAAACTATGGGGGAAAATTCAAAAGGAATTGGAGAGTTGGCAAAAATTGCAATTGTCTTTGTTGGGACGGATTGCAGCAGTGAAAATGAATGTCCTGCCCAAATTTTTATTTTTGTTTCAAATGATACCGATTCTTAAGAAAGATTCTAATCTGGAGGAATGGCAGCGAGGTATCAATAAATTTGTGTGGGCAGGGAAAAAGCCACGAGTTAAACTTAAGATTATGCAGGATACTCGTGAGAGAGGTGGCCTTAAACTGCCTAATCTTAAATTATATTATGAAGCTGCTGCATTAGTAGGAATAAGTGATTGGATTAATTTGACGCAATTGAGGTTATTAAATCTTGAGGGCCATGATTTGTTGTTTGGCTGGCATGCATATTTGTTGTATGATAAGAAGGTAGATACTGTGTTTAGGATGCATATTTTAAGACAGGCATTGCTGAGAGTTTGGAAGAAGTATAGACATAAGCTAAGCAGCAAGATACCATTGTGGGCAATTCCAAAACACGCAATAGAAAATATACATGCTGGTTTCAAACATGATGTGACTACGTACAAGGAAATTTTAAGCCTGGAAAGGAATGTTTGGTGTTTGAAATCATATAGCCTCTTGCGAGAAGAGAAGGTTGTTCAATCTTGGTTTCAATATATTCAATTACAGGCCAGGTGGAAAGAAGACCAGAAAAATGGATTTACAATGACTGATGGAAATTTGATAAAGCAGATTAGAAATCAGGGGTCAGCACATATTAAACGGATATACCTTGCATTGATAGAGATTGACTCGGAAACAGAGCTTGTTAAGGACTGTATGATAAAATGGGCCCAAAATATCCAGGAAGTTATTACAATGGACATGTGGGAAAAGATTTGGGTGAGGAACGTAAAATTTACACAAGCTCAAAATTTAAGAGAGAACTTTTACAAAATGTTTTATAGATGGCATCTAGATCCTAAAAAGCTTGCAAGTATGTATCCGAATTATCAGCCTAAGTGTTGGAGGTGTGGTGATGAAGATGCAACGTATTTCCACATATGGTGGACTTGTAAAAAGGTTAAGGCTTTTTGGATAAAAGTCTGGTGGAATATGCAGAAGATTTTTAAACAGAGGATAAAGTTTTGTCCGCAACTTTTTTTGTTGGGAATAATTGCAGACGCTACAGTTGTGGACACTAAGCTGATGTTGAACTTAATTACGGCGGCAAGACTTTTGATAGGTCAATATTGGAAGAAAGAGGAACTGCCGACCATAGAGGAGTGGACTTTAAAGGTTTCCGACCTGGCAGAGATGGCGAAGATTTCGGCTTATTTGAAAGATCATTCGCAAGAACGCTATATTATGGAATGGAGAAAATGGATTGAGTTTATCCAGAACAAGTATAGGGTTAAGAAGTTTTATGTAGCATTTGAATAAGTCTTCTTTCGTTTTTTTTCTTTTTTTTTATTCTAGTTTTTTATATATATTTAATATCGTTAAGGTGTGTCTTATCCTATATAAGCTAGAGAGTGATGGATTTTAGAACTTATAGTTGTTAGTATATGATTGTTTATGATTGCTTTTTATATATATACCTTGTATTTAGCTCTGGGAAGTCGGGGGGGAGGGGGAGGGGGGAGGGAGGGGGGGAGGGTGGGAGGTTGGGGGGAGGTAGGGGGGAGCAGGGAGGGGGAAGGGGGGTTTCTTAAGGGAAAACTGTATTTTAAAACTTTTCAATAAAAAAAAAAAAGAGGTTATCTGTTATGTACTGGGCTCTTAAAGTATACCACGTGGGTTGCTGGAGCAGCTAACGGCTCTCCAGCAACCCAGACTACAAGTCTCCTGTGCTGCAATTGGCTATCTCCAGCCGGCAATGGTTGATTCAAACCTATTGGCTGCCGCCTAGGGGCTAGACTATATATTGTGGCTAGTTGCACCCTTTTCCCCAGTACAGTTTCTGCATGAAATAAACGATGAGTTACCTTGTACTCAGCTTCGTGTCTTCATTCCTGTGCCAAAGAACCCACTATTTAACAGTGGCGACGAGGATGGGATCCTGCTTCACTGATTAAGAGTTGAAGTCTATGAGGGAAAGGCAGCGCACACCGGAGGGAAAAGGCATTTCCCCCCCCCCTCTCTCAAGGTTGGCTAGCAAGCTACGCTAGCGACCTCATGCTCAGTGGACTCATTCCCTGAGCCTGGAAGCAGGATTCGGAAGAATGCAGGAACCAGCAAAAGAATGCCGAAGGTCGGGAAACTAAGAGAATTCGACGCAAAACACCCAGAGGAATGGCCATCATATCTATCACAAGTAGAAAACTACCTCAGGGCCAATCAGATCGCAGAAGAAGGACTGAAGGCCGCAAAGCTACTCTGTGTGTGCGGCCCAGCAACCTTTGATTTGGCTGAGAACCTTTTTGTGCCGACACCGATTGAAGCAATCTCCTAAGCAGACCTCAAAAAGAAGCTAACCAGGCACTTCCAGCCTAAGATTTTGAAATGGCTTGGTGGTTCAAGTTCGACCAAAGAGTGCACCAACCGGGTGAATCAGCTTCCGAGTTCATAGCGGGCCTGAGGCAGCCCGCACACCTTTGCAAATTTTCAAATTTAGAAGAACGACTATGAGACCGACTCGTCTGTGGCCTACGGGACAGAACGCTTCAGCAGAGACTCTTTGCTAGGCCAAATTTAACATTTTCTGAAGCGTAAGATGAGGTGATGGCTGACGAAGCTGCTGGGGGTGCCATTCAAACAGTGCAACCTGCCAAATTGACAAAGTTTGAAGAAACAATCCACCGTGAGGATGCCAAACGCACTGAAGAATTCTCTGAGGAGGAAGAAACTGAAATCAACCGACTCCAAAAGCAGCCCAACACGAAACACCAAAACAGCCAGCAGCGAGAGGACAATTACAAGGCAGTTCTTTTACTGAGATGTAAGGGGTGCGGCAGCAACCATTTTCGTGCCAACTGCAGATTTCGATCAGCCACATGCACAGCTTGTGGAAGGACAGGCCACATGGCAGTGGTTTGCAGAGCCCAACAGAGAGATTGGCCACCCAAACACCAGTCAGAAGAACTGACTAGGAGAGGTATTGGGGCCCAGGGTCAACTTAGTGTGGGTTTCTTCAGAAGCTGTAGAAGCGTACACCGCACCGGGGCTCAATGCCCCCTCAAACCCAAACTTAAGCTCATGATAGAGCTACAAGGAGTTCCATGTAAGATGGAATTGGACTCTGGCTCTGCAGTTTCAATTATTTCTCAAGACACTTTTAACTTCGTGTGTAGGCGCAGTAACAATTGGGCCAAACTAAGACCCTCAGATATAATCCTAACGGATTTTTAAAATGCTCACATTAAAGTTATGGGAGAAGCCACTTTGTTGGTAAAGTTTAAAGGGTTTTTGGGGCACCTGAATGTAATAGTAGCAGGGGGCCAGAGAACGAGTCTCATTGGGCTCGATTGATTTGATGCCTTAGGTATTCAGATTACTGACATAAACCGGACACAAACTGCAGACCTCGCGTCAGTATGCAAGGAATATGTGGATGTTTTTGATTCAACCCTAGGCACATACACAGGCCCGCCTATCTCATTTAAGTTACATCCCAACATAGTTCCAATCAGGGTTAAGCCTTGTAGGGTCCCCTTTGCCTTAAAACATAAAATTGATTCCGAAATTGATAAGCTCGTAGAACAGGGCGTGTTACAGCCTGTTGATGGTGGGGAGTGGGAAACTCCTGTAGTCACCCCAACGGGAAACTTCACATTTGTGCTGACTATAAATGCACTCTAAATAAAGCCCTCAAGCAACATGCTTACCCGGTCCCAGTGGTCAATCATATTTTAGCCTCCTTGCAAGGGAGGACTATTTTTGCTAATCTTCATTTAGCACAGGCCTATCAGCAATTGCCGGTTGATGAGGCCACAGCTGTGGCTCAAATGATCGTGACTCACAGGGGGGCTTTCAAAGTTAAACACTTACAGTTTAGAGTCAGTGTTGCACCGGGTATTTTTCAGGGAATCACGGAGCGTACACTCAAGGGTATTCAGGGCATCCGCCCTTATTTTGATGATTTTCTTATTGCAGGGGAATCCCCAGAAGTGTTGGCCAGTAGGCTCAGGGCTGTCTTCAAGAGGCTTTGCGAAGCAGGCCTCAAATTAAAAAAGAACAAGTGAAGTATTAGGGTTTCTTCAACAGAATTCCTGGGTTTCTGAATTGATGCTAACGGCATTCACCCCTCTGATTCTAAAGTGAAGGCCATTAAAATGGCTCCTAGGCCCACATCAAAAGGAGAGCTACAAGCATTCTTGGGCCTCCTAAACTTCTATCACACATTTCTACCTCATAAGGCAGAAATAGCAGAGCTCCTCCACAGGCTTCTAGATAAGAAAGCTCCATGGAAAAGGACTAACTTACATGAAAAAAAATTTCCAGGACTTAAAAGCACTATTGTCAAAAAAGTCCACTGTAACTCACTACAAAGAGTCTAAACCTGTGTCTTGCATGTGATGCATCTCCCTATGGGGGGGCAGTTTTAAGTCACATAGAAAAAAATGGGAAACAGGTTACTATAGCATTTTACTCAAGGACATTGTCCTCTGCTGAGTGCAACTATGCTCAGATTGACAAAGACGCCCTGGCTATCGTTGCTGGAATGAAAAAAAATCCATGACTATTTATATGGCAGGGATTTCATGGTATACACTGACCACAAACCTTTGTTGGGACTTTTCACAACAGACAAACAAACCCCCCACATACTATCTCCAAGAATGCTGAAATAGTCTATTTTCCTATCTGCATACAATTTTAAATTAATTCACAAACCAGGGAAGGAAATGGGCCATGCTGATGGCCTCAGCAGACTACCACTGCCATTAATGGATCCAGATCTGGGTCCAGCTGCTAGAATATTATCCATACAGTACATACCTGAATTTCCCCTCCACGCAGGGGACATTGCTACTGAAAGTGCCACAGATAAAATACTTAGTAGAGTGTTGTCATGGGTATTCACAGGCTGGTTGGATAAAAGTCCTGGCTCAGAATTTCAGAGCTATTTTGTCAGGAGGCATGAGTTATCTGCCCATAAAGGGATATACATGGAATTAAAATAAAAATAAAAATAAAAAATAAGGACGTTGAGGCTCAAGTCCATGGTTGTTATACATGCCAGCAATCTAGGCCTAAAATGCCACAGGCCCCAGTTCACAGGTGGGAGGAAATGCACACTCCCTAGTCTAGGATTCACATAGACTACGCTGGGCCCTTTCAGGGACAGCTCTTCCTTATAGTAGTGGATAGCCACTCAAAATGGCTGGAAGTAATTTAATTTTTTAATTTTGATTTTATTGAATTTATATACCGCCCTTTCCCGAAGGACTCAGGGTGGTTTACAGGGTATAATTTTTAAAACATTAATACAAAAATTAAGACCAATTTAAAAAATATTAAACTAAGTCCCTGCAACATGTAAAACCCCAGTTAAAACCCCAATTAAAACTCAGCCTGAGCCGGAAAGCTCGAAGAGCCAGGTCTTCAGGTCTCGGCGGAATGATCGAAGGTCAGGGGCAGTCCTAAGCTCCGCAGGCAGCTGGTTCCAGAGGGCAGGCACCCCCACAGAGAAGGCCCTCCCCCTGGGTGTCATCCGCCGGCATTCTTTGACCGGCGGCACCCTGAGAAGACCCTCCCTGTGGGAGCGCACAGGACGAAGGGAGCTTGATGCCGGCAGCAGGTGTTCCCTCAAATATCCTGGACCCAAGCCATATAGGGCTTTATAGGTCATCGCCAGCACCTTGAATCTCACCCAGAGGACAACTGGAAGCCAATGCAGCTCGCGGAGCAGAGGTGTTACATGGGAGTAACGGGAAACTCCCATCACAACTCGCGCGGCTGCATTTTGCACCAGTTGAAGCCTCCAAGTGGTCCTCAAGGGCAGCCCCATGTAGAGAGTGTTGCAGTAGTCTAAACAGGAGGTCACGAGCGCATGAGTGACTGTGCATAGGGCATCTCGGTCCAGATAGTGTCGCAACTGGCACACCAGGCGAACCTGGCCAAAAGCCCCCCTGGTCATGGCTCCTATATGATCATCAAAACTGAGCCGTGAATCCAGGAGGACACCCAAGTTGCGAGCCCTATCAACGGGGAGTAACACCTCACCCCCCATTGTTAACGATGGAATAACTTGGTCAACCCGAGATGCCAGTATGCACAGCCACTCAGTCTTGGCAAGATTGAGACAAAGCCTGTTTCTCCCCATCCAAACCCGGACCGCCTCCAGGCAACAGGACATCACGGTGAGGGCATCACTGGGTTGGTTCGGGGTGGAGAAAAAAAGTTGGGTATCATCAGCGTACTGATGATACCCCACCCCAAAACCACGAATGATCTTGCCCAGCGGCTTCATATAGATGTTGAACAGGAGGGGCGAGAGAACCGACCCCTGAAGAACTTCCAATTCCAGTTCCTAACATGACTACTGCTAGAACCATCCAGGTGCTGAGAAAACTCTTTGCCACACATGGGTTGCCAGATGTCTTAGTTTCAGACAATGGGGCCCAATTCACTGCTGCTGAATTTCAGGCCTTCCTTAGAGCTAATCTCATCAGACATGCAACATCTGCACCCTTTCATCCATCTTATAATGGTCAAGCTGAACACATGGTGAGGACAACAAAGGAAGCACTCAAGCACATTGTCACTGGTGACTGGCATCACAGATTGGCAGATTTTTTACTCTGCCAGCATTCTACGCCCTGCACTACTACAGGCAAAAGTCCTGCAGAACTACGTTGGGGGAGGTGTTTGATTACTAAGCTTGACAGGTTGCATCCAGATAGAGTGGCAGCAGAAGCCTTTCGACCAAAACCCCCGAGGGGGCTGCACATGGGCAATTGGGTTTGGGCCAGGAACTATGGCCATGGGAATCTGTGGGTTCCTAATCAAATTACCAAGGCATCCGGACCCCTATCTTATGAAGTGGGGTTGGAGGGAGGGTGAGTTGTCAGATGACACATTGATCAGCTCAGGAAACAGTTTCCAGAATGGCCACTAAGCGAGGACTGCATCATAAGTCCCTCCCAAGGTCCTCAAACTTGCGGCCAAGCCAGCCCTCACATGGACTACCAGGACTTTTCCTTTTTCACTGAGGTGGAATCAGAGGGAGAACTGGGGAGCTCTGAAGTGCAACATGGATCCCCTGAAGGAGCAAGCCAACCAAATCTCAGCAACCGCTGTGCCTACTCTGCCGAACAGTCTGAGAGGGGGTTGGAGGGAGGGTGAGTTGTCAGATGACACATTGATCAGCTCAGGAAACAGTTTCCAGAATGGCCACTAAGTGAGGATTGCATCATAAGTCCCTCCCAAGGTCCTCAAAACTGTTGCCAAGCCAGTCTTCACATGGACTATCAGGACTTTTCCTTCTTAACTGAGGCAGAACCGGAGGGAGAACTGGGGAGTCCTGGAGTGCAACATGGGTCCCCTGAAGGAGCAAGCCAACCAAACTTCAGCAACCACTGTGCCTACTCTGCCAAACAGTCTGACTCTGGGGTGGGCCAACCTGGAGAGGCCAGCCAGACTGCATCGAATCCCCTTGACTCAGGAAGACAAAGGGACACAAGTCTACCCAGCCTACTAGGTAAGCTGGTAGACCACAAAGTGATGGGAACTCCAAGATGTTCCTCTAGGGCACACAAACCTCCTTCATATCTTGCAGATTACATTGTAAAATAAAGGGCTATATATTGCTGCAATTCCTGTTGCCACTACACTACAGAAACTAGTGCTATGATGTAACTGTCTAAAAGTGCCATTTTTGAAGCCTATTCATAGAGACATTGTTTAATAACATTGTAACCTACATTGTTTATTTTTTTACTTTTATTATTATTATCACTTTTATTTTAGTGTGTTTGGATAAGGATAGGGTTAGGGAGGGGGAGGGTTTGCGGTCTTGGTCAGATTTTGGGGGGTGTACACCAACCACTGTTCAGTCCAGGCTCGGGACAGATCACGGCGGGACAGGGCTTAGGTTGGTCGCCTCCGGGGCCCCGGAGTGGGGTGTGGGATTATCTATTCCCACGACGTTAGGGAATGGCAGCAGGCATTCAAACAGAGGGCTGTATCAACATCCGGGAGTGTGTCCCTGCTGTCTTCAAGCGGTGATGCGCTCCGACCCTCTGGTTTCATCCCGTGGTTCTGGGAACTTGGATGAGCAGCCACCTGAGCTCAGGCTTGTGTATTTTAATGCCAGGTCCGTAGTCAATAAGGCCCCTCTCATCTGTGATTTAGGTGAGGAGGAGCGTGCGGACCTGGCTTGCATTACGGAGACCTGGTTGGGCCCAGAGGGAGGTGTCCCTCTGGTTGATATCTGCCCACCAGGTTTCCAGGTGCTTCACCAGCCTCGGGCTCAGGGTAGGGGCGGGGGTGTGGCGATAGTTGTGAGGGAGACCTTATGTCCGCGGGAGGCCACCGTTGTCCAAATAGCCGGGTATGAGTCTCTCCTCCTGAGATGTGGCCCTAGGGCTCAGTTGGGCTTGCTGCTGGTGTACCTTTCACCTAGTCGCATAGCAGCAGCCCTGCCTGAGCTTCTCGACATCCTCTCATGGTTGGTGATTGAGTTCCCCAGATTTATGATTTTGGGTGACTTCAATCTGCCAACCCTGGGGGGATCATCTGAGTTAGCTCGGGAGATCATGGCTTCCATGATGGCCATGGACCTGATGCAAGTAATTCAGGGCCTAACTCATGGGGGGGGGTCACACGCTCGATTTGATTTTTCTATCTGGTCGGTGGTTAGATGATCTGGGTGGGGGTTCCCCAATTGTTACGCCCCTGTCATGGACCGATCATCATCTCCTGCGGCTGGTCTTCCATTTTGCCACTCCCCATCATGGGGTCGTTGAACCAACAAGATGGTTCTGCCCTAGGTGCTTAATGGACCTTGAGCGGTTCCAGGCAGCGCTTGGGTCCCCACCTGCCACCTTTGCTCACAGCTCAGCCGATGCCTTAGTGGAAGCCTGGGAAAAGGCAGCCACGGAGGCACTCAACCAAGTTGTACCCATGCGGCCCCTGACCCGGTGCAGATCCCGGTGGGCTCCGTGGTTTTCCACGGAGCTCCGGGAGATGAAGCGTCGGAGACGGGGCCTAGAGAGCTGTTGGAGGTCCAGCCGGTCTGAATCCTACCGATTGTGACTAAGGTCCTCTATGAGGTCTTATCTTGCAGTGATGAGGATGGCAAGGTCTAACTACTTTGCTACCCTCATCGCGTCTGCAGATAATTGCCTGGCCGCACTGTTTAGGGTGACCCGCTCCCTCCTTAATCAGGAGGTGAGGGAGGAGCCCTTTCAGGGTCATGCCGAGGAGTTTAGCCAGCATCTGTCAGACAAAATCGCTCGGATCTGGACCAGTTTGGACTCCGACTGGGCAGAGTCTGACGGTGAGGACATGGGCGGTGTTGGTGATGTCATCTGGGAGGAGTTCGATCCTGTGACTCTGGAAGAGGTGGACAGGATTATGGGGAAGCAGAGCTCCACTACGTGTTTATTGGACCCGTGCCCCTCCTGGCTGGTCTATGCAGCCCGGGAGGGGACACGAGGCTGGCTTCAGGCAGTGATAACTGCTTCTTTGAGTGAGGGCAGTTTTCCCGCCACCTTGAAGGAGGCGGTGGTGAGACCCCTCCTCAAGAAGCCTGCCCTGGACCCAGCTGTTTTAAACATCTATCGTCCAGTCTCCAACCTTCGCTTTCTTGCGAAGGTTGTTGAGAGCGTGGTGGTGCATCAGCTTCCTTTGTTCCTGGAGGAAGCTGATTATCTGGACCCATACCAATCGGGCTTCAGGCCCGGGTACAACACGGAGACGGCATTGGTTGCGCTGGTGAATGATCTCTGGCGGGCTCGGGACAGGGGTTGCTCCTCTGTCCTTGTCCTATTAGACCTCTCAGTGGCTTTCGATACCATCGACCATGGTATCTTACTGCAGTGTCTCAGGGGGTTGGGAGTGGGAGGCACTTTTTTGCAGTGGTTCTCCTTCTACCTCCTGGGACGTTCGCAGTCGGTGTTGGAAGGAGGGCAGAGGTCGGCCTCAAGGCCTCTCATTTGTGGAGTTCCTCAGGGGTCGGTCCTCTCGCCTCTTCTGTTCAACATCTATATGAAGCTGCTGGGTGAGATCATTCGTGGTTTTGGGGTTGGGTATCATCAATATGCTGATGATACCGAGCTTTTCATCTGTACCCCAAACAACCCCAGTGATGCCCTTGATGTGATGTCCCGTTGCCTGGAGGCGCTTCGGGTGTGGATGGGGAGGAACAGGCTTCGGCTCAACCCCGACAAGACTGAGTGGCTGTATGTGCCAGCATCTCATGAAATTCAGATTATTCCATCTCTAATTATGGGGGGTGAGATATTACCCCCCCAAGATAGGGCTCGCAACTTGGGTCTCCTCCTAGACTCACAGCTCTCCTTGGAAGATCATATAGGAGCTGTTACTGGTTCGCCTGGTGCACCAGTTGCGGCCCTATCTGGGCCAAGATGCCTTGTGTACAGTCACTCATGCGCTCGTGACCTCTTGTTTGGACTACTGCAATGCTCTCTACATGGGGCTGCCCTTGAGGACTACTCAGAGGCTTCAGCTGGTGCAGAATGCAGCCGCGTGAGTGGTGGTGGGGGTTTCCCGATACTCCCATGTAACACCTCTACTCCGCAAGCTGCATTGGCTTCCGGTTGCCCTCCGGGTAAGATTCAAGGTGCTGGTAATGACCTATAAAGCCCTAAATGGCATGGGTCCGGATTACTTACGGGAGTACCTTCTGCCGGCATCAACTTCCCTTCGTCCAGTGCGCTCCCACAGAGAGGGCCTCCTTAGGGTGCCGTCGGTCAAAGAGTGTCAACTGGCGACCCCCAGGGGGAGGGCGTTCTCTGTGGGCACGCCAGACCTTTGGAACCATTTACCGGTTGAGCTCCGGGTGGCTCCTGACCTTCGCTCCTTCTGCCGTGACCTAAAAGCATACTTATTTGAACAATCTGGCCTGGTCTGATGGGTTTGGGGTATTTTAATATTAATTGTATTAATTTTTATTGTAATTGGGCTACATTATTTAATTCTTTTTTAACTTTTGTACACTGTATTTTTATTGTATTTGCCCTGTACACCGCCCTGAGTCCTTCGGGAGAAGGGCGGTATAGAAATTAAATTATTATTATTATTATTATTATTATTATTATTATTATTATTATTATTATTATTATTATTATTGTTGTTGTTGTTGTTGTTGTTGTTGTTGTTGTTGTTGTTGTTATTGTTATTATTGTTATTGTTATTATTATTATTATTATTATTGACAATTGTTGAGACTAATTGGTGTTATTATGGTCTGGTTTAAGAGGGGAGGGGTGTTATGTACTGGGCTCTTAAAGAATACCACGTGGGTTGCTGGAGCAGCTAACGGCTCTCCAGCAACCCAGACTAAAAGTCTCCTGTGCTGCAATTGGCTATCTCCAGGCAGCAATGGTTGATTCAAACCTATTGGCTGCCGCCTAGGGGCTAATCTATATATTGCGGCTAGTTGCAGCCTTTTCTCCAGTACAGTTTCTGCACGTAATAAACTATGAGTTACCTTGTACTCAGCTTCACGTCTTCATTCCTGCACCAAAGAACCTGCTATTTAACATTATCTATGCATTTTTAATGTTTATTTTTAAAGGAATTAAGAAATCACACATACAGAAATTTAGTCTTAGCTATATACTTCTGCTTGCTGCGACATCACATGCATATAACAGCCTTCTTCTCCCTCTTGTGAGAGTGTTTGGAGACTTAATTAATTAACGTCTGTAAAGCATGGTGAGATTGTTGTATGATTAAATGCACTGCTTCTCCGGTTCCCCAAGTGATTCCACATTGCCAGAAGCAAACTCCTGTCTATTATCAGCAGGCAGGCAGCCAACTAAATAATGACAGCAAAAGACTCTGTTCTAGAAGAATTTTAAAAAAATGTAAGAGCAGAAAAAATTACAACTAAAAGGTAGCATTAAATTTAAGATGAAATTTACTCCCCCCTCTCTCTGTCTCCTGATTTGTAGCATTTAAGGCAACAAACATAGAAACATAGGTATACTTACTTAGATGAAAGGCCCATATTGGACTATATAGCAGGACCTCTTCTACATAGTAAGATTTTTGTACTTAGGGTGAAATCTCACTACAAACTATCTTCAAATACTTACAGAGAACTACTTATAAAGACAATATTGTCAAGCCACACATAGCAGGGCAAAGCGTAGAAATAAGAACTATACAATTTCTGAAAGATATTCGTAATGCTATTCTGTAATAATTGTAGACTCTACGAAACTGTAATAGCAACTGCCACCTTCTTTTATAGATTAAGGCAAGATATTGTGAAATGATTTGAAATGATTTTTCCCCAGGTTTCTTACTATCTGTTCTGTGCTAAATTTGCCATGTAAGAGATAAAATGTCAATTTATTTGCCATCTTTCTTAAGTCTAATTCTTCTTCTTTTCTTTCACATCTATCCTATTCAACCTATTTGAATTGCAGTTGTTGACTATTGGGTGGTAAAATGGGAATAGGGCTTAATTAACTTTTTAAATTACTCCAACCAGAAGTTTGGCCTCTTTCTAGTCCCATCACTGTCTTCTATGTCAGGTGTGAGTAACCAAAGAACATATCTTTTGCCCTTTCATGATCTTTCCAACTACATAAGAAAGTTATTTTCACTCAGTTGCAAAGAAAAGCAACTATCCATAGTAAGAGAGGGACAAATGTGTCATTTGCAGGAAAACCTCATGGTACATATGTCATTAGCCTCCATTTTTCTTGTCACAAAATGATGCTTTTCTTAGTAAACCTTGACTCTTTGTCTTATACAGCATTGCCAATTTAGGTAGTACTTAAGCACAAAATGGATGTAACCAGACACAATGTGGGTAGGAATAGTTGTTGTCCTGATTTTTGACAATTCCTCTTTCAATATGCTCTCTTAGTTTTTCTGCTGTAGCAATTTGAGTTCTAGCACTGTGTGGCGGCCTGAGCTCCTATTACTAATTCAGCTTCTGTCCATCTAACAGTTCAAGAGCATGTTCTATGCGAGTAGATAAATAGGTATCACTTCGGTGGGGAGACGAGTTAGTGCTCTGTGAAGGCAGTTAAATTCCTGCTGACTCTGAACCTTCCCTGTTGCAGAACCCACTTACAAGGCAGCTCAGGGGAAAGGAAGGGAAATAGGATGATGCTGAAGGAAAAGCCGCTCATCTTTCTTTCTGGTGCCAAATCAGTTCGGCCTCCTGTAGTGCACCTTGGGAAGCACACGAGCATGCCTGGTAACAGAACTGGCAAATTGGCAGCCAAACTACACTATGTATTATCATTGTTCTCTCCTGGCTACTGTAGCAATGCCACTCACTAATAACAATAACAACAATAATAATCTTAGTATATCATATACACTTATTTTTAAGTTACTGTCTCCCTCCTCATAAGACAAGCTAGGACCAATAATATAAATTGCTTGCTAATGAAATGGTTTTGAAGTAAAGCTGAGGGATCTAAGAAACTAGTCCAAGGACTACCAGGTTCTTCCACTGGATTAAAGTTTTAAAATTAGTCTTAGTTTATGGTGAGATGGGGGAACATTTGCATACTTTTAATGTTATTATCATTTTGGAAATGAATTTGCCCTTCACAGTCTGGGTTTGGCTCACATGTAGTTGGAATAATCCTGTTCTCATAACATGAAAATGCAAATGGCAAAGATAATTTTCCTGCTTAGGTCTTAGAAAAAAGTGGCAGCCAGCTATCTTCCCAAAATGGCCCATTTTCTCCCTGCTTCATATGCTAAGCTCTGTTGCTGTTTTGCAATAATCTGCTTCCATCATAGCACACAATTTCTACTCCTGCCTGACTCAACTGATCATTCTGGTAATTAAATCTCTTTTTTATTCTTTTTGGCAGCATACCATCTGCATAAGAGCACACACCTGGATACTGACTTGCCCGTGGTTTGGCTGTCCTTAATTAAACCCTGCATTATAATAACAACAACAATAACAACAACAACTCTAATTAAAGGAATTGCCTTGCAGAAAGAAATTGTGTGTATCATTTTTATTGTTTTTTTTCCTCCCCAGAAAGTCCTTCAAAGACCAATAAAACTAAGATTTTAGATTTTTAAAAACTCCCCCCCCCGCCCCCCATAAGTCAATAGTCCTTGGGCTGTGACTTCCATTAAAAAGCAGAATAGCATTTGGCAGAGATTAAACTCAACTATGATTTCTTCCATCCATCTATTACTGTATATATGTAGATTAAATTATATATTGTTCATAGAAAAAATGTGAATTGGAACATTGGAATCAATATACTGAACTCAATGGTTATATTTTTTTTGTTTTTTTTTTGTTTTTTGCTCTTTTCATGAACAAATCATAGTTTCATTATCCTTAGACCCCTTTTTAGTTACTGGTTAAGTTCCGATAAGTGCAAATACAATGTAATGGGCAAAGGCTGGATAACACAAGAAAGTGAGATAGGGTATCCATTAATAATAAGAGTTGGGTTGAGTTGAAATAAATAGAGCTTTGCTGTTGATTGATTTATTTTTGCATTGATTTCACTCTCAGTCCTGCCCATCTGTATTTGCTTGAAACCCATATTCAGTTCTCATTCCAGAAGGCTCTGTGCACTCTTGTTCTTTCCATGCTCTGTGAATTCAAAAGAGCATTGTTTTCTCTAAAATCCTCCTCCCCACTTCCCATATGATAGTTCTATTTCTAATCAGAACATCTTTTGACATGGACATAAGTAAATTACATCTTCCAAAGGTTGGTAAATGGATTGAATGGCATGCACAATTTCAACATTGAGTAGGACAGGTCCTCATAGTTATGAGTTATCATTCCACTAATTCACTGAGTATTTGGTGAGAGTTAAATGGGATATATACTTGCAACACTAAGCTTCTTTATTTAACTTCAGCTGTTGATTGTACCTTAAATCAAGGGTCCCCAAAGCCTGGGCCACGATTCACTACTGGGCTGCAGCCTGTTTGAAACTGAGCCATTGGAGAGAGGGTCAAGCACGTACATGTGAGGCTCCACTCACACAAGTGGTGGACAAGCATGTGTGCATGTAAAGCTTCACTCATACGAGTGGAAGGCAAATGTGTATGAGCATGAATGTCCTCTGCTCAAGTGCCCTCTGCTCCTGCAAGTGGACCTTCACATGCGAGCACAAGTGCCTGCTGCTTGTGTAGTGGAGCTTCATGGGTGAGTGCAAGCAGCCTCCACTCATGCCATAAGCCCTATTTGTGTGATTGGAGGGAGCCCATGCCTGCCGCTCGCACAAATGGAGCTGTGCACACATGCGTGAGCCTGCCACTCACACGCCAGGCCACAAAGCTGCACAGGTTTGGGACCGCTGCCTTAAGTACTATGTCCTGCACATATAGTAATTTCAGAATCTGGACTTTTGTTCATATAAGAGAGCCCACACATACAGCTTAGTTAATCCCTATCTTTGTTATTTTTTGCCATGGCAAAAACATCATCAGGACTTTAAATAAATATATAGTATTCCTTCTAGATATTTTTCTGGTGCAAAAGTGTGCAGGTGTTTTTTAAACCTAAACAGATATATGTAAACATTTAAAATGTAACAATAAAATATAATCATTTTTCAAGCTGATGGAGATGTCCTACATATACAACAAAATGGTATATAATTTTCTTCCTCTATTTTTAGAATACTGTAAGTAACTAAATACTCCATAAGATTTATTTTCTAAACAAAACACTCAAGGGCAAATAAAAACCATAGATTCCCAAAGTCTTTTTAAAGTGGGGTGAAGAGAACAGATGAGGGCAATTTTGTGCTGTGCTTTCTGAGGTGGCTTGCTACACAAAGATGACTTTTGTTTGCCTTTGTACTGTATAGATTCTGGAAGTATTCCAAGGGCTAAAACAATCTATTGTATCAATTAGAAGAACTCAGTGGGTGCTTTTAAAATTTCAAGCAGCTTCCATCTCAGTATACATAGAATGTGCAGAATTTAAAAAGACAGGACCATTTAAATGCTACTGTTTCAAGGCATACATTGCTATCTTCTTTTATCAAAAGTCGAAATTCAGAAGTAAGACAATGAAGCTTAAGTTGGGAATCTGACACCTTAACCTATGATGATGAAAGGCCTATTATGAAAATCTTGCTGCAATTGCTTAGGGTTTTTCCCCCTCTGTTACTGTCCAAAATGTCAGTTATTTCATTGCTTCTGTGAAAATCCTCACCTCTAATTAGAGTGTATTTCATCCAATTCACCCTAAGGTGCAATCTGTGCAGCATTCACACATCACACGAAAGTGATGTGCTTAGTTCTTTGTGTGTTCTGTGAATGCAGCCAAATGAATTTCATTCAACAAACCACAGTAAGCCATAGCTTGCTGTTATATGCTAAACTAGTTCTTGTACTTAATTTTCCCTTTTAAACATGATAATTAACCTTTATTTTTCTTATGAAGTCAGATAATTAATCCAACCAATATCAAATGCTTTTTTTAAGTCACAAAATCCAACACATTTAGATGCTGATTTTTTCAATTATTTGACTGCTTGTGGAACTCTACATTTTCTAAACCAATTTCAAGAAAAAAGTTCAATCATAGGATGCTCTGTCACATCATGATCAACCCAAATGCTTATTTGCCTCTTTTTTTTAACCAACATAACTGGATTACATTTGTTTAAGTGTGTATGTTGAATCTGCTGAAAGTCAATAAAATTACTATAAAGGAAAAGATATGACAAAGTTTTATATCATTAATACAACATTTAGTTATAAATATATTTAATAAATTTCAACCAAAAACTACATTGTTGGGGAATGATAGAAAACCAAGTGTTCATTTCAATGTTATTTAAAAAGACATTTTGAGGATTTTGGTAATTTATTATACAAAAAGAAATGAACTCAAGAAGGTCTCTATTCATCTGCTTGAACACCTCTTTAAATTGTAAGTACAGTTATAAACAGTAAGTACAGTAAAGATATTGAACACTGAAATGTGAGTGTTTGAACTTGGAAAAGACCATACTGTATATGATTACTAGTAGCCATTTTAAAAGTTGAGCTTGTTAACAAAAAGAAAGGAGAAATGGATTGAATTTTCTGCAACTTATAATGTTACTAGGTGTTTTATACTAGGTTGACCACATTTCTTTATATTTATGTTTAATTTAGAGATTAATAGGAATTTTAATTGTTTACCTGATATAATTATTCATTGATTAATAACTAATGATGTACTGAAAAGCTATAATCAATGAATTCCTTGTTTATTCTTTTTTATTTTATTCCTTTATCTACCATCTTTATTTCTTAAAGAAGAATTAATAATTATGTAAAAAGTAAAATTGCTATTAATCTCTAAGTCAAACATAAATATCAAGAACTGTAGTCAACCTAATATAAAACACCAAGTAAGATTATAACATGCCAAAAATTCAATCCATTTCTCCTTTCTTTTTGTTAACCAGCTCAACTTTTACAATGGTCCAGTGTCTTTACTATATTTACATTGTATAATCTTCTTTAAAATGTTTAAAAATAGAGAAGAAAAGAGTTGGCAACCTTAATTCAGCCTCATAAAAATATGGTTCGATAGAGGTACAGGTATTAGCAGACATTATAATGTATATTATAATATATAATCAGATATTATAATGTATATTGGATATTAATACAATTGAGAGAGTTCAGAAGGAATTTGCAAGAAAAGTCTTGCATGCTTCTGTCCATAATATGTTACTATGCTTGAAATTCCTGGTTTGGATAGATTAGAACTTGCAGTCAGACTTAGGTATTGCATACAAAATTGCTTGGCAAATAGATGGGGAAGAAATGGAGGTAGTGACAGATTTTATTTTCCTGGACTCCAAGATCACTGCAGATGGGGACTGTAGCCAAGAAATTAAAAGACGCTTGCTCCAGGGGAGGAAAGCCATGGCAAATCTAGACAGCACACTAAAAAGCAGAGACATCACCCTGCCAACAAAAGCATGTATAGTCAAGGCTATGGTCTTCCCAGTTGCAATGTATGGCAGTGAAAGTTGGACCATAAGAAAGGCTGAGCGCTAAAGAATTGAGGCCTTTGAACTATGGTGCTGGAGAAGACTCCTGCAAGTCCCTTGGACTACAAGGAGATCAAACCGGTCAGTCCTAGAGGAGATCAACCCTAACTGCTCTTTAGAAGGCCAGATCCTGAAGTTGAAACTCAAATACTTTGGCCACCTAGTGAGAAGGAAGGACTCACTGGAGAAGAGCCTAATGCTGGGAAAGGTTGAGGGCAAGAGAAGAAGGGAACGACAGAGAATGAGGTGGCTGGATGGAGTCACTGAAGCAGTAGGCTGAGCTTAAATGGACTCCAGAAGATGGTAGAGGACAGGAAGGCCTGGAGGAATGTTGTCCATGGAGTCGTGATGGGTCAGACATGACTTCTCAACTAACAACAACAACAACAAAATTGTACATAGTAACACTTTACTTGTAAATGACTTTAAAGCTAAATGAATTTAGCTTCATAACATAACACATGCAAGCCACCACTTTAAACTTAATGTAAACCACTCTAAACTCAGCTGTAAAAAATTCAATTTTTGTAACAGAATGGTCAAAATCTGGAATATTTTACCTGATTCAGTTGTCTCAGTCATTAACTTTCACAGCTTTAATTCTAACTTAACTTCTGTGGACCCTACTCCATATTTAAGTCGTCCTTAAGGGGGTGTGCACAAGTGAACACAGGCATATTGTCCTTTCATATTTTTATTTCCTTATTTTCTTTATTTGAATTTGTAATTTTTGTTTGGCAAATAAATAAAATAAAATAAAGCAATATAAACTGTAAACTGTTAAATACTTAAGACTTAGATGGATATATCTGTTTTATTTTCTCTTATATATGCATTGTTTTAGTCTGAAAATCTTTCCATTTTATTTATGGCAAAATAGGTGAATTTTGGCAACTTCTTTTTAAATTTGAACAAAACTCTCAGTCATCTCTACCAAAAAAGCCCAAGTATTTCCAAAGTAAAATCATGAATGTTGCAGCACTGAAGTTGAATGTGTCTCCTGATTCTGTACTGTACTGTGCTGTGATTCTTGGATTTGACTGGGATTTGCTCATAAAAGGTAAAGGTAAAGTTTCCCCCGCACATGCGTGCTAGTCGTTTCCGACTCTAGGGGCCGGTGCTCATCTCCGTTTCAAAGGCGAAGAGCCAGCATTTGTCCGAGGACATCTCCGTGGTCATGTGGCCGGCATGACTAGACGCCAAAGGCTCATACAATTTACTAAATAAGAGGAGGAGGTGATTACATATCAACTTTACCCTCCTCCAATTTCTGATGAAATACTGTCTTTAGGTAACTTGAAGTGCCAAGAATGAGTAAAGGCCATCATTATTTAGGGTTACTCTTTTTATCAGGAATGGGTAAGTAGACCAGTGAAACAACAGGAAGAAAATGGAATGTCTGCAAAGTTATGAGTTCACTTGTCTTCTAACTTCCAGTTGTGCTTACCAGTATCAATAAAATTAATATATTTATGGGGGATATGGACACAAAATCTACTTTTCCCCCAAAAACAAGGTAGGAGAAAAGAAAGAGAAAAGAATAATCTGTATTTGCACTTAAACAAGTGACTTCTCCATCTGAATTTATGATAGTAGCCTAGCAACCCCATAGTCAAAAGAGAGACCCTGGTGATGTTGCAAATGATTTGATTGTTATCGTGTTCCCTGATTGGACTTCTGCAACTGTTTCAAAGTGTCCTTCTGCGTAAAAGGAATAGTTTGATAATAATTTTGAAAGTAGCAGGATTAGGAAAGTTACAAAAATCTCCACCACGCCACTGTTATCATTAAGGTAGAAACCTGAATGTAAAAGTTAAAACTGGGCAGAAATAAGATTAGATGAATCCAAGTAGTTTTAATCCAAATTCTACATTCTTAAGATTTTGTTTTTATTCCCACTGATCAGTAAACAAATATTTCATCTATAATCTACTGAACTGAAAACAAAACTGCAGACTTTTAAAAGAGTTTTTTTATTTGATATGCGAATATTTTAACAAATATAGTAGCTGAGACCACCAAAAATATCTGGTTTAAGAATACTTCCCTTTCATTTACCTGCATGAATATCATATAGGAATATGAGGATCTGCATTAACAAATAATTTTCTCTGAGCATGCAAGGATAGAAGAATTTGGAGATTTTGCATATATAAAGGAAAATATTGCTCAGTTGTAGATGTTAATCAATGCAATATGATACATTCTCTCAAAAGATTGGAATATTCCAATATATAGTATGCAGGCATATGAAAAATCAGAAAAACATCCATATTGAATCCTTAAAATGCTTTTGTTGTCTGCTCATTGATTCTAACCCAGTTTAAAACAAGCTTGACCAGATTAGGTTTACTGTCTAATCTGTTGCTAAACTTGGTTCATATTCTCTGATTGGACAATTCCTCTGTTTTTATATCAAAAATAAAATTTCCTTCCTTGAATTTTCCTGCACAAAGGAAGGACAGTTTTCTCATTAGAAGAATAGTTATCATGTTTGAAAGCTGAGGACTAGAAAAATAATAAAATGGTGCACTAGTGGATTTAAAACACATTCAGAGAGCAGAAAAGTAGATAATTCAAGGGGGGAAAGGTAAATTTTAACAAAACAGGGTGTCAGAAGAGTATATCAAACCCTATCAGAGAGCAATGAATCGTTCATTTTGATGCATGATAAACAAAGAAAACCTGAAGCATATATTCTACTATTAACCTTTTAATTACAAAGAAACTTGTAAAAACACAGAAAGACTCATGGCTACATGTCTATCTGACCAGAGAGCACAAAGAAGAGGAAAGAGAAAGTAACTTTTGTTTTAGACATGCACACACAGTAGTAAACTGGCTGAACATGTGACACTCACCATGGTTACTATGATAAGATAACAAGACAGCTTGCAAAGTACAAACTATAACTTGCTTTGCTGAGAAATAGAAAAATGCAGTGACATCCCCTTCTTTTGTCAGTAAAGCAAAACTCAGATAAGACACATCTTCTTACGCAGATATTCATGCTGGGCTGCAGGAAGTGGCTTGTTCAGCATATTAGCAATCTGGTCATGTGTAGGCACATACTGCAATTTTACAAAACCTTGTTTAACTACTTGTCTTATATTTTGATAATGGATGTCAATGTGTCTAGACCTTGACCCTGTAAATCAATTCTCAGATATATAAACCACAGATTCATTGTCTTCCATCACAGTGATCAGTCGAATCGGCTTGTCCAGATAGCTGTGACTAAAGCATCAAACCACATTAGAGAATTACATGCATCTGAAACAAAAGCATATTCAGCTTCAGTAGATGAACAAGAAACAAAATCTGTTTACGCACATGCCAGTAAACAGGACATCCATTTAAGAACAGCATATAACCTGAAGTACTTTTACGTGATTTCTTATCGCTCGCCCAATCGGAATCTGTATAACAACATAACTCTGCATAGTCAGTATGTGTCGGTTCTAATAATAACTTCATGTTTTTAGTGTGCTTTAAGTATCTCAATAATTTTAACACATGTCCAATGAAACTGTTTTGCCTTGCCTACATGTCGTGATAGGAGATTAACACTAAATGCAATGTCGGGTCTAGTCCAACTACTAATATACAGCAGCGACCCAATGACTGAGCGATAAAGAGTTTGATCTTCGAACTCAGGACTTGGTTCATGTGCCAAATTGTGAAAATTAGTTTGCATGGGTATACTCACTGTTTTAGCATCCTTCATGTTGCAGTGATGCAATAGTTGTTCAATTTTATCTTCTTGTGTTAGACTGAACCCCTTCTGGGTTTTGACAACTTGAACACCCAAATAAGTGTTAATATATCCTAAAGACTTCAATGTGAAAAACTTTTGTAAAGCTTTAGCAAACATCTCACTCATCTGCTTATTTGGACCAATATAAACGATATCATCAACATAAACAAGAAATATGTCATACCTATTATCAGATCTTTTAGTAAACATGCATTCGTCTGTTTCGGACTTAATAAAGCCCATTGAATTTAGTTTGTCAGAAAGACATAAGTACCACATTAAACCAGACTATTTCAGACCATAAAGACTTTTGTGTAAAAACCAAGTATCCCCTTCCTGTTGTCGGAAACCTGGAGGACCTTTCACATAAATTTCTTCATCTAGATCAGCGTGTAGATAAGCCATTTCAACATCAAACTGTAAACCTCTAAACCAAGGATAGTTGTAGTGGCTAAGGCGATTTTCACACTCTCAGTCCGCACTGTGGGTGAATAAGTATTTGTATAGTCCTCAGGATAACATTGAGAAAAACCCTGGGCTACAAATCTGGCCTTGTACAATGATTCACCATTTGGCTTCTTTTTAATTCTGTAGACCCATCGAGTGCCAATAACTTTCTTGTTTGCTGGAGGGCTTGCAGGTGTAAACACTTGAATTTTATTTAGACTGTCCATTTCAGCCTGCATTGCCTCAAACCATTTATCTTGCTCTGATTCAGGAAGATGTTTGATTTGTGTGAACTTCTCAGGAGGAAGTGTAACATTACAAATCAAAGGTAAAGGTGCTTTCGTTACTTGCCATGAATACCGTTTTGGAGGGATTTCCTTTGTGGTCCTCTTGGAACGTCTCGGAACAACCGTCCATTCTTCTTCCGTTTCGTCCTCGTCTTCATCATCGTCGCCAGTGGCAGCATCGGCAGCTTGAGAAGACGGAACAGTAGGTTGAGAAGTACTCATGGAAGGAACATTCGCCTGTGAATCTTGGTCATCAGGCTTCATGGCATTAGCAGCATCATCTCTAGGAAAATAAACTCCAGGATCGTTAGAATGAATCCTGGACCAGTCAGCATCTTCCTCAAAAGTAGCGGATTGTGAAATCACTGTTACATGAGAAGAGTCGATGCATTTGCTCCATTTTGAATTATCATCAATACCCATAAATCTCATTCTTTTTGCTGCAGGACCCCCTTTCCTTCTTTGAGCTAAAGGATTATTCACCATAGCGTATGAACCAAAAATATGGAGATGTGAGAGATCAGGCTTGTGTCCATATAACATGACATAAGGGGTCTGATTTATTACACTACTCCAAGTACGGTTGATAATACAATTAGCATATTTAATAGCCTCACCCCAGTATGGGAGACTGAGGTTAGTATCTTCAAGTAGGCAATGCATCATTGTTTGCAGAACCCCGTTTCTGCATTCTGCCACTCCATTCTCAGCCGGAGTGTAAGGAGCTGAGGTCTGGTGTAGTATGCCATTCTTATGCATCCAGTCCTGAAAACGCTGAGACATGAATTCAGCACCACAATCACTCTGAATTCTGGCGATGCTAACTTCGTATTCGGTATATACAAGAGCGGCAAAGTCTTTAAAGATCTGAAAGGTCTCAGATTTTTCTCTCATAGGAAATACATATCCATATCTAGAGTAATTATCAACAATTGTGAAGAAATATCTTTTACCACCAATTGTTGGTGTAAAAGGACCCACTATGTCAGTGTGTACCAACTCAAAAACACGTGTTGACAGGCGTGTAGTGCGCTTTGGAATTGCTGCTGCTTTGGATTTGGATTTTTTGCAGACAGCACAATCCAAGAACACCTTACACCCCTTTAGATCCAAACCTCTTGTGAACTCTGGCATCTTCTTCAGAACACGGAAACTGGCATGACCCAATCTCCTATGCCACTTATGAATACACCTGTAATGCAAAGGTTTACCTGTTAGTGAATTCTCAACATTAGCATGTTTATTAGGAATCTCAGGCTTGCCGTGAGCAACCTGTGTCTTATTTGTCTTCCTGTTAGCTTTAGGAGCCTTTGAAATGGCAACAGGATCTCTCACTGGGACATCTCTCACTGACCCTGCACTCTCCCTTTTTAGGATCTTGTATACTTGCCTGCTCTTGCTTCTTAGACTTTGGCTTTAAGTAAATAACACCAATCAATATGGTTTCAGCAACAATATCTCCGTCTTTAACTACATAACTTGCTTTTTCAAGATGATGTACCTGGAATTTTGATACCCTAGACAAGTGACTCTGACTAAGCAAATTACTATTAGCTGATGGTACATAATAAACATCAGGAATAAATGCATCGAGCTCTTCAAGATAAACAGTTTCTTTTCCCATGACCTGAACAGGATGATTAGAAAAAGAGTAAAGTTCACGAAGTTCAGGTTCAGGCTCGTGCATCTCTGTATAAATCTCTTTTCTATAGGTAACATGTAGTGCTGCTCCACTGTCTAAAGTCCAAAGAAGTCATCCGTCATACTCTGGTTGAGGTTGTGGATCATTGGTTAAATCCAATGTGGCAAGTGGAGCTTGCGAATCATGCCTGGGACCACGACCACGACCTTGTCCTCTGTCTCTACCTCTGCCTCCTCTGGAATCTGTTCCTCTGGGCTGGTACATGGCGGGCACTGGAAATCGTTGGGGACAATCCCGGGTGGCATGAGCCACATGATTGCAGATGTAACATCTTGGCATCCTTGGAACGTAGACACTTTCATGGAAGGAACGCCTCGCTGGAGCTCTTGATGCAGGTGGTCCTCTCAAATGTGGCGTGGCTTGCATAAGTGCCTCTTCTTTGGTTAAAATTCTGTATATATGATCCACTGTGCATTGAGCAATGGGCACTTGATTAATCTTGGTAATAGCATCTTTCCATTCATAATTCAATGAGTTAATAATAATGCTGATCATTTGAAAGTCATCAATAGGATAGCCATTTTCACCCAGTTCTCTTCTTATCCCTTTCATTTCAGTTAAGTGTTCTCCAATATGTTCACCAGGTTTTAATCTAGAACCATGGAACTCGGACAAAAACAAACATGTAGACTCAATTGACGTAGGCCAATAACATGCTTCTAATTAAGTCCAAATTTGTTGAGCAGTTGCATCTTGTGAAAATGTAAGCTGCAATTCAGTGTCCATTGACATCAATAATGTTGTGCATGCTTTATTATTCAAGTCCCATATATCAGGAGTCCATGGCTGGTTAGGAGGATTAAATACCATGCAATGAGTACCTTCTCTGCAAAGCAAAAGTCCAACTTCACTGACCCATGCCCTGTAATTTTGTCCTGACCGCTTCAATTTTGAATCACCAGCCAGTGGTACAATAGGAGATGCCTGTTGAGGAACATGCATTTGAGGTACTGTCTGTGCAGGTTGTGCAATTCGGACTTGACCTGCAGGAGGCACCAGTGGTGCCTGTGCCAAGAATTGGGGCAGATGCATTGGGACTGCTGCTGGTACCGGTTCTGGCTGTGGCTGTATTTGAGCCGCAATTCCACCCTGGCCAGCAGGAGGCGCTGGCACTTGAGCTGCAACATTAAGTTGGCCTGCAGTTGGCACTGGCCTTTGTATTTGAGAACCCAGTGGCAGCTGCACTTGGGCTAAAGGCTGCTGTGCTCTATCTGAGACAGGAACCTGGCTAGTAACAGTATTAACAGGAATTCTAGCATCATCAGCTTGGAGCAATGATTGGTGAATAGACATCTGTGAAAATGCATTTTGCATTCTCTTAATTTGCTCTTGCATTCCATATAATAATTTATTTCTATCTTGTAAAACAGATTCATCAGCAGATGGTGTTATATCATTAGATTCAGGCAGCACTGTAGCTTTGTGTGCCATTTGATCTTTCTGTTTCCCTTCGTCTAATATAACATAACACCCACTGGTGGGTGTGGCTTTGGCTTGGGAGAAGAAGGCAATATGGCCAACTCTGGGCTTTGAATAACAGCAGATTCCCTCCCATGCTGCTTAATCATTGAGGCATATGCTTTCGCCTGGTGGAGCCTCTGTTCGAAAACCTCAATTTATTCAAAATAACTTTGAACAGCCTTCTTAGGCAGAGTTTGTTCAGGGGTACGAGGAGAATAATAACTTTCATCCTGCCCACATTTCACTGGTCTGGCATGGAACCACTCATATTCAGCATGAGCTTCTTGAGTGTGAAATCTTTCTGAGATGGCTGCATTAGAGCTTGTAAAAATAGAAGATGGTGTAACTGACCTTAAATCTTCTTCTCCAAGACATGTGGCAGAAGCAAATGGAGTCTGTTCTTCATCAGACTTGTTGTCAGACTCCTTTCTGTCTTCCTTTGGCATCGGCATTTTCAGTAAATTGAGCACAGCGTTCCTTCAGTCGCTGAACTAACTACTAAAATTTATCAGCACCAAAAAAAGCAAACCATCTTCTGCTACCATGTCAGAAGAGTATATCAAACCCTATCAGAGAGCAATGAATCGTGGTTCATTTTGATGCAGCACTGACCTGACAGAAGCAGAACACTACTTTCAAAGTGGAGGGGAAAAATGAACTTGGAAGTTGCATTCCTGCCCTCCATAAGTGGTTTCTGCCAGTTTGATGATGGGGCAATCCAGCAGGATAGATAAGCCCATAGAGGTTCATATGAAAGATTGTCTTCTGACTTGTCACTCTCCAATTTTTTGGCATGGCACACGCTTTAATGATGATAATAACAAAACCCAGTGGAGTGTTCTGCTCCATACCACAAAAGTGGAAATTGAGAGAGAAGATCTACATCTACTGGCCTAACCATCTGCCCACACCTCTACACCAATTTTTCATGGTCCAGGCAAATGGATCATTCTAAGAAGAGGAGCTTGATCTGAACATTTAGATGACATCTGCACTGCATTGTCAGATTGACTGATACCCAATATTCAATATTTTAATTTATAACAAAGCAGTTCTCCTTTTATTTCTTCCTTCCATTCATGGAAAGATTTTTTCAAGGTCTAATTCTAAGCAATCCTTTAGAATATCATAGAAATGTGTTAATGTTCTCCTTATCTACTCTGCAGGCAAATGAGAATATATTGCATCTTCATTACTGTCATTTCATTTTTAAAAAAAAAACATCAATGTATTTCCTAGGCATGCTTTTAAAAAAAAGTTGCATACTTAGATCAGTGTTTGAAAGAAATATTCCACAAAGATTTTGAAAACAAAACATTATTCTTGGGTAACTGATCCAGTGATGTTATCTATTGCCCAAGAAGGGTGCCCCAGGGCTCTGTTCTGGGCCCAGTGCTCTTCAACATCTTCATCAATGATTTGGATGAGGGGATAGATGGGGAACTCATCAAATTTGCAGACGACACCAAGCTGGCATGAATAGCCAATACTCCAGAAGATAGGCTTAAGATACAGGAGGATCTAGATAGACTTGAACACTGGGTGCTATCTAACAAAATGAAATTCAATGGTGAAAAAAGTAAGGTTCTACATTTAGGCAGGAAAAACCAAGTGCACAGGTATAATATAGGTGGTACCTTGCTCAATAGTAGTTACTGTGAGAGGGATCTTGGAGTCCTAGTGGACAATCACTTCAATATGAGCCAGCAGTGTGCTGCAGCTGCCAAAAAAGCCAACATAGTGCTAGGCTGCATTAACAGAGGGATAGAATCAAGATCACGTGAAGTATTAATACCACTTTACAATACCTTGGTAAGGCCACACTTGGAATACTGTATCCAGTTTTGGTCATGTAAAATGATTTTGAGACTCTAGAAAAAGTACAGAGAAGAGCAACAAAGATGATCGGGGGACTGGAGGCTAAAACATATAGGGAACGGTTGCTGGAATTGGGTATGTGTAGTTTAACGAAGAGAAGGGTGGTGGTGACATGATAGCAGTGTTCCAATATCTCAGGGGCTGCCACAAAGAAGAGGGAGTCAAGCTATTCTCCAAAGCACCTGAAAGCAAGACAAGAAGCAACGGATGGAAACTAGTCAAGGAGAGAAGCAACCTAGAACTAAGGAGAAACTTCCTGACCATTAGAACGATTAACCAGTGGAACAACCTGCCTCCAGAAGTGGTGAATGCTCCAACACTGGAAGTTTTTAAGAAGAGACTGGACAGCCATTTGTATGAAATAGTAGGGTTTCCTGCCTGAGCAGGGGGTTGGACTAGATGACCTCCAAGGTCCCTTCTAACTTCTTCTTCTTCTTCTTCTTCTTCTTCTTCTTCTTCTTCTTCTTCTTCTTCTTCTTCTTCTTCTTCTTCTTCTTCTTCTTCTTCTTCTTCATTATTATTATTATTATTATTATTATCATCATCATCATCATCATCTACTGATTTTCCTGACTATAACTGTTATTTGCTGCTTTATTATTTTCAGTGCTTCCTTGATCTTCCTTGTTTCTAAATGGTTTTCCTTGATTAGGTATTCTTTGGTCTTCTTGTTCTTCAGCTTCTTTTCTTTCATCTGTTCTAGCTTGCTTGCATGTGATCTTAACTTGCTGATCTTATTTTCTAGTCTAACCTTCCATTTTTGTGGTACACTGTTTGTTTGTTTTTCTTCTTTGTTGATTTTGCATCCCAGATATTCAGTTATAACTGCAGCTGTGCTGTAGATTAGTTGGATTGTTTCTTGCAGTGAATTGGTGCTTATACTTGATATTGCAGTATTTACATCTTTTAATGCTTGTGCTAGCTGTTTCTTTGGAACAAGCTTCAATGCAGGCAGCCTTATTCTGTTGTTTTTGTGCTGTTCTAGATGCTCAGTTATTCTTTGTTTCAATTTTTTTATTTCTTTAATTAGAAGGCTTTGTTCTTCCTGAGGAAGAGGTGCCTGATTTCCAAATGAGAACAGTTGTATATCTCTGCTGGATTCCTTCACTGCTAACTCCCCCTGGCTTGCCTTTACATTCTGAATTACTTCTGGCAAGGTTTTGATTTCTTTGCCCTGGATAAACCTTTGCATTTCATCCAATTCTGTTTCTGTGAATACTTTATTTCATATTATAAATCGGCATTGATCTGCTAGTCTCTGATCTGTTATTTCTGATTCTGGATGTTGTTCTTTCCAGAACTGGTACATTCATTTTAGATATCCTCTTCTTGTCAGACTTGATCTGTAATAACAGATCATTATTTCTTTGTTTTCAATCACTGTGTATTTGCGATTGGTAAACACCTTTTCTTCCAGTAGTTCTGCAGCTGCTGGCCCTCGTTGCTCAGCCAACAGTCCTGAGTCCTGTAACCCAATTTTAACCAGATATCCAGGAACTCCAACATCTAGCATGGACCTTGTTAACCCGGGCGACATCCGAGCCGGTATGGCATTCTGAAATTTCCGTCTCATCATATTTTTTATGAGAGAGAAACTATTTGTCTGACTCCTCTGATGAGACTTATCCAGTACGGTTGAACCTCTGGCATAGCTCTCATCTTCCTCAAAGTACACAAGCCCCACAACCATGTCAAGGTAGTGCTTCACTGGGGGATTATTGTTGTTGTTATTGTTGTTGTTATTATTATTAAGGAAAGGAAAAAAACCTTGCAGCTGTGATAAGATGAAAATCAGAATAAATATCTTTCTGTTCTCATAATCTGTAAAGCAAAGATGTGATTTTCGTTGTCTGAATATACAGAGCATAGGTATTGATTGCCATGGTTTGAAAAGGAACTTGCAGCTTAATCAATTCTGGTCTCTTGCTCACCATCAATGTTACCCAGAGGATTAAGTAATATTAAGAATTGAAGACATTCTATCATTTGCTTCTCCAGATAAATAATTTGATATTTATAGCAATCAATCTGTTCTTGTTGGTATGGCTGTTAAAGATAGCAAATAACTACTGATGTGTCTGGAGAATCCTTATGTAAACTAAAAAAAAACATAGAGGAAATCCCAGTGAAAAATCAAACATACATCCCTTATTCTTTGAATTTTTTTTCTAGATTTGAGCTATTTATATCACCAGTGTGATATATCCTTTGGAAATCAGGTTTTCAGGCCTTGCAACTTCTTTCTTTTTTAATAGTAATTTTGTGGGTGATCATAAGTCTTTTCTGTATACATGGAAATTTATGAAGCACTTGTCTGGGCATTTCAACTTTTTTTCAGATTTGTTAAGCAACCTTTGCAGATTAGCATAGTACCATCTGTATTATCCACAATGCCTATGCCTGGCAGGTTGGTGATATATTTTATTTATTGATTTAATATTTCAAATTTTATCCTAATTCTACACATAAAATAGTCAAGACAACTCACAGCTAGTAATAAAATTTCAGACTGAAAATACAAGGACATTGAACTCATAAGATACCAGGAGTGCATTCTTTTTGCTGACGGATTTGTTGTACTTCAAATTCCATACATCCCAGGAAAAAGTTATTTCTAAATGTATTACTACCAGTGCTTTTTTTGTAAAAGAAAAAGGTGCCGGAACTCACACACATCATACAACCTGCCTTGCCTACCCTACAAGGTTCCATCCAAAAAAGGTGCCAGAACTCCGTTCTGAGCGTTCTATGAGAAAAAAAGCCCTGATTACTACTACTACTACTACTACTACTACTACTACTACTACTACTACTAGAGTTATTTTAACATATATAAAAACCTGCTGATTGAGGAAGAAAGGCTGTACAATTGGCATTTTTTGAATCAAACTGTAGACATTTTTTACAGAATGGATGTTATGCCAAGTTGGAGAAGATTGCATTAGTAGCATTAAAATAATACTTTAAATGAAAACAGATTGAGTCCTCAAATCATTTCTTTCTTTCTTGGATTTCTTGGATTTCTTAACCTGTGGGTTATTTTTAGTATAAAGTCATCACAAAGTATGATTTATTTTTCCAAGTAAATTATGGCTTCAAACTGCTCAGCAGGGCTTTCATTGGTGGGTCATTACTTATTTCAGTTTCTTCTGAAATTTACCCAGCAGTATTGCTACTTTAATCAGCCACCATTTATGTTCCAATAATGACATTGATGTTTTATCATGCCAATATTAGATAAGATGTTTTAAATTTTCTAAAACACTGTAGTTCAAAACAATATCACACATTTTAGAAAACACAAACATTCTCTGCTTCCATCCTGCACCCCTAATTAAGTAAGTTTCTTGCACTTCAGACTTGCCCTAGTGACATCAATAGAATTGATATTTCATTAGTTGTTTTTCTCCATAAAAAAGCTAATTCTCTGATTTTTAAAATTACCCTATAGGATATTTATTTCCCTGTGTTGTTACTGTATGTATTATTGGTAGCAAAGACTATATAACAATGGTGAATGTGCTGTTCTACTTTATTAAGAAAAATATTATGATGTCAGGCCGACCACCAGAATGACGTAAAACAATCCAGTCAAAATTCAGTTCTTTATTTGCTCAAACACAGTAGACAGAATTGCTAGATTAAACCTATACTACTAGCCTAACCTATCAGATATGTTATTGGAGATTCTAGGGAGTGCTAGTCTAAATCTGTTTCACTTTGCAAGATCCATCTCCTGACTTCACTGTCTTCTGGGTCAGCTCCTCCTTGGAATGTGCTCTCTCCTTCCTGGAATCTGCTACATTACTGTAGTTCAGGGGTGTCAAACTGGCAGCCTGCAGGCCGGATGTATCACATGCAGGCCACGCCCATCCCGGCTCCACAAAGGCAAAAAATGTCATGATTCATCATGATATGTCATGTGACACAATCGAGTTTGACACCTGTGCTGAAGTTCATCACATCAACTGCCATTTTAGAAAGTTCCATTACAATGATGGCTGAAGGCCAATGTTGAAAATTTAAGCTTGAAGAGCCAAATATTAATCTATCTGAGGAGGAGGAGGATTAATAATACCAGTTTGTCAGCTTTGTATTATATTGAGAAAATGTTCTCATGATATGTGATCATCTTTTTCTTTTAATTAATAAAGTTATCTAAAATAAATCTGAGTGTTTCTGTTTTCTGGGTTGGACTACATCAGCATTTCCGCAGCAATGGTTAGAATCTCAGATGTTCTTATTCTCTGCCTAACCTCCCTAATAACCAGTGCAATGATGGAATGCAAAGATTGCTATCCTGCCCAGCACACCATCAATGATATCCTGCACTACATATTAAATATTGGTAACATTGTAACATCAATCAAGGTCCTAATAACTATGTCAGTTCCTTCTAATCTGCATTGTATCCCTTGGCTCGTTTCTTTCCTCTCTAAAGAGCAGAAGGTTGCTGCATTTCTGCCATTTACTGAGAAGAAAACTTAGGAGTTTCTTTGGTAAACACTAAAAGATCATGGCTGGGTTAAAAACTCAGTATATAATATTCCAGTTCTCTCATCTTTTGCCTTTCCCTGTTCACTGGCAAGTAATTTACTGCTTGCAATAAATAACATTTACTAAAAGAGAGGGAGAGATAAAGCCAAATGTTCCTCTGTGTTGTTCTCTTATTTATTTATTTATTTATTCATTCACAGCACAACCTCTGTTCTCCAATTGGTTCAAGGATACGATCAACTGAGATACATCAGGGCACTCTAACTGCCCTTTTTGTCGAGCTGATTTATGGAGCAGCTTTCCCCTTTTTCTTCCATAAAGTAACATGAAGGGAAATATAAAGTAGAGCCATAAAATAATTGATTCACTGGCATAAACTATCAAATACGCCTTCAGTTCAGAGAGGTATAGGAGCACGATAGATGATTGTCATTTCTAACAGTGACAAATGCCAATACGCAGCTTAGGAAATGAAACTGATGCTAAACTTATTTGCACAGCAGATAGGAAATATGAGAATGCCAACAAGGAGTTCCTACTTTGAAATGCATCAATTCATTGTATCTCTTCCTGGGCCCTACTGTCCTTGGTTCTAATATATTCAGGTAAGGTTAGGTGCCAAGATTTTTAGGTCATGGTTTAAATGGATGAGTGCATGGTCATTGTTTGCTAAAAGAATCTTAGTCAATTGTGTTTTGCATTCTCTGATGATATCCCAGAATTAAATAACTTTTCTTCTTTGTACTGTTGGCAATGATTGCGTGGAGGATGGGAAAGTTAAAAAAAAAGCATCCTTCAAAAACCTACAGCCAAATCGCCTGTTTCTCCAGTTTTGCTGCCAAACTTACATCTTCAATGTGCTAAGGGTGGGGGGTGGGGAGACAGATTAAATGCATTATCAAACTAAATTAATTTAATAATTTTAATTAAGCTTAGATTAAATATTGAAGATGAAATTGAACAGTGGAGACACCATCAAAGCCAGCAATATCAGGGTCCCTTCTATGATATAATACATCCTGGAATTATTAACTTGACACAAGCTGAAATGGATAGTTTAGACCAGAAAACAAGAAAGAAAATGAATATTCACTATGCAATACATGCTTCTAGTAATACTGGTAGATATCTGCCTCACTGAAATAAAGACAGAGGTTTACTTCAAGTGAAACAAACTACTAAAGAAGCAAAGCATGCAGCCTAGAACAAGCATTTTAACAGTCAAGTTAAAAATTAGAACTTACTGAATACGCAGGAAATAAAACATAAATATCAAAACTTTTCAAGACCTAGAATTCTGAAACTTGAAATTCACATATCTTAAAATTGCCAAGGTTGAGAAACACAGATCTACAATATTGTTTCCAGTAACTCATGTGAGAGACACAGATAGTTCTCATGTAAATCTCCTACATACTGTTTTTTCACATTTCCATTCTCTGCTTTTGCCTACCTTTCATCTCATTTTTGTTAGTTAACTTTTTTTAATCTTTGCTTAAGTTTAATAAATAAATATCAAGCTTCTGAAGGTTGTTTTGCTAGCTGAACTAAACTGAATGTACTTACTTTCATCTGAATAGAGGGATTGAAAATGAATGTGCTATATGCAGACAAAATTGGAAATTATCCACAGTAGTTTTCCATCAAAGACAAGAGATGGCATCTTATTTAATAATAATTTTGGAATTATTTTAAAAAATAAACCATGTGCAATATAAAATGAGAGCAAGGTGTGTAATACTCTAAATACCTGCTGCTACTGTTAAACAGAAGCAAGGATTCCAAGTATTATCCAAAGAAATATTTAATAAACTTTTGATTAAAAAAATCTTTGCTCCAATGGAGTTTGAAACTAACAAGAAATAAAGATCAGTTTAACCTCTAAATCATTACTCAATTGCTGCATATATATGCATTTTTTCTTTAAAAAATGAAGAATGTTATTCATGTATGCCATGCTTATACCCACTATGATATATCCCAAAGCCTTTACATGTTAAAACACTTCAAAGAATATGGGGAAATTCAAGCATGATGACTGTTTTATTGTTAAATAAATGGTAGCTGATGTGGTGGAACAATAAAATCATGATCTGTCTATGTGAGTTACGTTTTTACCTTTAACTTGTATTACCATAACCTTCAGTAACTCAAAATATTTATTCTTCAGTACATGTGAAGGGTCACCGCATATGCATTTTCAAGACATTATTATTATTATTATTTTCATGAGCACCCAGATTATATTTGCCAGGATCCCAAAGGAAAAAAAAATCTATACATCAGGAAGACTAGAAATATAAAAGAATATCCCAATAAACTCCACTGAGAGAAAATTTAAGCATTTCACTTTCACTGTAATATTAGCATTTGTTTCTTTTTATTCCACCTGTATTATTTTTATAAACAATTCAAGTCAGTGAACAAACCTAATACTCCTTTTTCTCCTATCATCCCCACACTAGCAACCTTGTGAGGTGGCTTGGACTGAGCGTGACATGCCCCAAGTTTTTGATTTGACTTACCTGGGAGCCCACTTTTCCCAGCTTTTGGGTATAAATTTTTAAATGCCATATCTTTGAAGATGAAATAAGACTTTTTACAAAGAAGCTTCTTTTTTGTCAGAATTTCCTAGAATGACCATGTGGTGTCCAGTTTTGCAATAGACATGATAGCTAAGCATTCTTGGCCTACACTAAACACTTGGTGCATTTATCTCCTATGAAGGGTTGTTGTTTTAATTTGGGTTATCTCTAGTTTTTCTTTTTCTTTTTTAGAACTTCATAAGAATCTTGGTGCTCCCTGAAGATTGCAGCTGCTTACCTCTTGTACGTAGCCTTGTTCCAAATACCTGTCCATATTTCAGAATTGCTCTGTGCAGCACTAGTTAGCAGCACTATTTCAAATCAAAGGTCAAATCGCCTGATACATATGCAACCAATTATGAGATAGCAATGCCTGATTCAAATGAAATAGGTATACTAATAAGGCGGTAAAGCATGCAGGAATTCAAATGCCTTTGTATTTCATATTTATTGGCTCATTTGGGTTACAAGCCATACAACAGAATACATCTGTTCACTATTACACAATGTTTTAGGTTTTTCAAGCTATCAGTGTGCAAAGCAAGAGTCTGTAACATGTAAAATTTCATTTTTTTCCTACACCAATATTTATACATGAAATATAATCCAGGAAGTTTTAGTTTCCAACCAAGTGGGAAATGTATGGATTAAATATAGGAATCCAAGCTCTCAATACCCATATTTCAAATCATAATATAATTCTTCTTTAACTATCTAACTAATATCTTTTCAATGTCAATTTATTTGTAGTTATAATTTTTTATTATTATTCAGGTTAATACTTGAATAAGATTTTCATGCGAGACTCATGACTGCTCAATTGTCACAGACCTTATTTTATTAGATTTTAAATAAATATCTAGAACATGCTTTACATAAGCAGAACTTTTAAAAATGATATGGCTATGTTATTGGATACACATGCATCATAATTACTGACATTAATTTAGAAAAGTATTACTTTCCATTTTCTGTTACCTGTATCATATAATATACATCACTATTTATGCTAACTTTTGCATATTCATACAGTTATATGAATAACTGTAACTAAACATTTTAAAATTCAATTATTTAGAATTTAATTGATTATTTAACTACAATCAGATTTGACATTGCAATGTTCCATATTTTGATTTTTCTGTATTTAATTTTCAGCCACTGATTGACAAAAACAAGTCCCAGAATCCAAGTTGCTTACATTTAATTCAAATTAAACTTTAAACAAAAATGGATATATGTACAAATCTAATGAATATAAATCCTGTTTGCCAATTACTTCAATCCAATTAAAATTTAAGCTGACAATTATACAAACCTCTGAAATGAAAAAGAAAGGAGGAAAATCTCACACTCAGTGTGAGCCTATAAAATATACTGACAGATATATCTATTGAAGAATTACTGTAAAATATGAAGGTGACTTGAGACTATAGTCAACTGTAACCCAATTATGGTGGTGCAACAGTGGAAATAGTTGAAAACAAAAGGAAATACATAAAAAAATGTGGATTATATAGAATCATAGGGCTAGAAGGGATCTTGGAGATTTTCTAGTCTAACCTCCTGTACGAGGCAGGATTTCTCATACAACCTTAGACAAATGGCTCAATCCTTTCTTGAAAATCTCCAGAGATGGAGGACCCACAACTTCAGGACTTAAAATGTTCCATTCTTTAGTATTTCTTACAGTCCGAAAATTCTTCCTCATTTCTAAGTTGGATCTTCCTCTGATGAGCTTCCTCCCATTACTTTTTGTCCTACTCTTGGTTCTTGTGGAAAATAAATTCCCCCTTCCCCATGACAGTCATTCAAGTATTGGAAGACTGCTATTTGTTAAGCTAAATATTTCTAGTTCCTTTAGCTGTAGAATTCAGCATCCTGACCCCTTATCATCTTTCTCTTTTCTACACTACTTCTAACACCTCAGCATCTGTTTTGTATTGTTATAATCCAAACTGGATATAGGATTCCAAATGTGGCAACACCAGTACTAGCGTTTCCATGATCTTCATGCTATTCCTCTGTTGATGCCGCCTAGGCAGCTGCAGCACACTGCTGGCTCATACTTAAGTGGTGGTTCACCAAGTCACCTTGATATCTGTCACAACCATTACTGTTGAATCAGATACTTTCCATCCTATATGTATGCATCTGATTTTTCCTGCCTAAGTTCATGACTTTGCTTTTCTCACCACTGAACTGCATCTTGTTAGATATGGCCCAATTTTATTTGTTTATTTATTGAATTTGTTTGTCATCCACCTCACCCTGAGATGCCCTGAGGTGCAGCTTACAGTGTTAAATGCTCAACTCTGAGTAAACTGATAGACTCTGATAGAGTCTGTCTTCCAAATTCCCCCCATCTAGGTATCATCTGTAAATTTGATGAGTGCCCCTTCATTCTCCTCAGTGCCTCAGGGCTCTGTTCTGGGCCCAGTGCTCTTCAACATCTTCATCAATGATTTGGACAAGGGGATAGATGGGGAACTCATCAACTTTGCAGATGACACCAAGCTGGCAGGAATAGCCAACACTCCAGAAGACAGGCTTAAGATACAGGAGGATCTGGACAGACTCGAACACTGGGCACTATCTAACAAAATGAAATTCAATGGTGAAAAAAGTAAGGTTCTACATTTAGGCAAGAAAAACCAATTGTACAGGTATAGTATGGGTGGTACCTTGCTCAATAGTAGTTACTGTGAGAGGGATCTCTAAGTTCTAGTGGACAATCACTTAAATATGAGCCAGCAGTGTGCTGCAGCTGCCAAAAAAGCCAATACAGTGCTAGGCTGCATTAACAGTGGGATAGAATCAAGATCACATAAAGTATTAATACCACTTTACAATGCTTTGGTAAGGCCAAACTTGGAACACTGCATCCAGTTTTGGTCACCACAATGTAAAAAAGATGCTGAGATTCTAGAAAAAGTACACAGAAGAGCAATAAAGATGATTAGGGGTCTGGATGCTAAAATATATAAGGAACTGTTGCTGGAATTGAGTATGTCTAGTTTAATGAAGAGAAAGATGAGGGGTGACATGATAGCAATGTTCCAATATTGCAGGGCTGCGTCAAAGAAGAGGGAGTCAAGCTATGCTTCAAAGCTCCTGAAGGCAGGACAAGAAGCAATGGATGGAAATCAAGGAGAGAAGCAACCTAGAACTAAGGAGAAACTTCCTGACAGTTAGAACAATTAATCAGTGGAACAACCTGCCTCCAGAAGTAGTGAATGCTCCAACACTGGAAGTTTCTAAGAAGAGACTGGCCAGCCATTTGCCTGAAATGGTATAGGGTTTTCTGCCTGAGCAGGGGGTTGGACTGGATGACCTCCAAGGTCCCTTCCAACTTTATCATTATTGTTGTTGTTGTTGTTGTCATTCATGAACATGTTGAAGAACTCCAGGTCCCCAAAAAACTGTGTAGCCCCTGTGAGCTCCTCTCTGGATAGCTGTAGATCCATTGAAGACCACATGCTAGGTGCAGTTTGTCAGCCAAGTGCAGATTTATCTGGCAAAGATATTATCTATCCCACATTGTTCTATCTTATCAAGAAGTTGTCTTTGGTCTACTTTATCAAATGTCTTACTAAAATCTAAATATACTATATCCACAGCATTTCCTTGGTCCACTAATTTAGTGACTTCATTAAAAAAGGCAAGAAGATTTGTTTGACATGACTTGTTCTTAACAAACCCATGCTGGCTTTTATTAATCATCTTGTTAATTTTTAGGTGCTCAGAAATTTGCTGCTTAATTACCTTTTCCAGGATTTCCCCAGATACCTATGTCAAGTGATTGGTCTGTTAGTCGGTAGTTTCAAAGAAAATCCTACATGGATTGTGTTTCTATAGTTATTATGCATTCTTTCTGCTCTATAATCAAAGATTACCTGCATCCAGCAGCATGCAAAGGATCATGTGATTTGTTTATGGCTTTTGTATGAAAAAAAATGCTAGTTTATAAACTATAGTTTGAATGGGAATCCAGGAATTTTAGATTGCAAATGATGATTTATTATTTAGAATGATATATGAACCAAACCTATAGTGGATTGTTCAATAAAACATGCTTAAGTATTCAGTATAATATATGAATCCAGTTCTACTAACTGAATTCAGTCAGTATGGTAGGCATGAATGGTTTCATTTGTGACTTAGTGGTTATATTGTCACAAGAATCATATTCCTTCTTTTCCCTTGGTTTGTTTCCAAGCCAGAAATTTTAATGAAACCCCAGCTGATCAGTGGAGTTCAAAGAATATTTATTCAATCCAAAATTATAAAGTAGGCAATTACAAAAAAACCCTCTTCCTCATCTTTCTTTTTTATAAGATTTTGTTCTTTAGAGATTAATGAGTTAACTTATTACAATTTTTTCCTTATCTTAGAGTGAAAGCAGATGCTTCCTTATTTATAGTTAAATAAATGTCTCTTCATCTAGAGAGGAAACACATATATTTTTCTATGCATATAAGATAGATCTCTTTTTTATGTGGATATGCATAAGAAAGATATCTTACTTTGCATGAGTTTTGCTACACAATAGCTTCATTGTTTCCAATGTAGAAACTAACTTTTATAAAATGGTATTACTACTGCATGTTTACTACTGTCTATACAATTATTCCTTTAATTTAACTTTCCTTAAGAACTGAAGCTTCCAATTATTCCTTTAATTTGAGCTCCCTTAAGAACTGAAGCTTCTTGGATAAAAAGTGAATCATTTTCAAGGGGGGGGGGGGAAGTCCAGTTGCCTTTTGAAAAGAACCTTTAGGACAACCATGACCTGAATGATTGAGAATGTCCACAGAGATATCATAAAAGTATTCCTACACTATTAACCTAGATATTATTATTTAAACATAGTATAGACTCTAGAGCTTACTGTGTTTTATAATTTCAGTCATTTATGATGCATTCAGTAAAACATAGTTTAGTGAGATATTTGAATCCAGTAATAATGAAATGAAATAAATAAATAAATAAAATGTTAGAAGATGTAGAATAAAAAATATACCTGAATCTTGAGTCAGGCGCGAAGTAAAAATGAAAGTTCTTTATAAAAGGTTTTCCACTTTATAAGTTATGTTTCTTACATGCTGTACTTGCCTCTTCCGAAAAAGAAGAATTCAGCACATGGCTTAAACCATGTGGCTCATTGATTGAGCCTGGAAATTGTATCTCTCTTTAACTTAATTTAAGTGACCTGCAGATAAGAACCAAAGTACATTTAGGTGACTCCTGGATAAGTGCCATTTGGTAGCGATCAGATATTTCATAACTCTGTCTTTTACAAGGACACCCACTGAAGGCAATAGTTCTATTAAAGTGATTGTTAACTATGAAGCACTTTAAATCAGGATCATTTAAAACTTTACGACTGAGTAAAAATTGTGAATAAGAATACTGTGAAAACAGAACCTTTTCTCAATGCTACATCTGCCGAACATTTATTCAAATGGATCAGTTAATTCCCTAATTTATTTTGTGCTTTCCATTTGGCAGCCTACTCCCTTCCTAAATCCCCTCTCAGGTGGGGGAATTTCAATATCAAATCACACACAAATTGGATGAATTGGTAAATCACCATAGCATACCATACATAGTTAGCTAGCATATTACAATTCAGACTTGCTTTCTTATGGTAAACTTCCAAAAAGCAACAGATGCTCAGGGTGTTGTTCTAAGCCAAATATATATGAGATGTCTGTTTCCATGAGTTTTCCAAGCTTGTCATTTCCTGCTATAAAAGTTGTATCTTTACAGGCTGAATAGTAAGGTAAGGAAACCATTGAATCTAGATTTCTAGCAGGATACAACCTACATAATTTTATCTTATAAGCAATCACTCTGGTTTCTCCTCTCACTATTGCTTTTTTCCTAATGATAAAATCTGAAAGGAGGAGGTGTAGCAAAAGAGTAACCTAAAATTAGTAGTGGTAGATTCATCAGCTCTTGTGGTTGGTTCTAATTCTTTCAGAATCAGCATCACTTATCTTTTTATGATACATTTGTGAGTAGAATAAGACAAGCTGAATTCACCAAACACTGCAAGAAAGGCCTTTTTCACCCATTTCTTTATTTTAGTTCCTAATAGCTAATATTCTACCAGGCAGTGATTAATTCTTTTTTTCAGATAGGTTTTTAGGTGAAAGATTCATTAATCTCAGTTAAATTACTTTGAATGATTAGATTTATAACCATCCTTTTCTCAGACCTATCTCTAAGATATATCTAGAACCGATGAGAAGGCTGAAGTGTAGGCCACAGATCGCAAAGAGATGTAACTGTCAGAAACTTCTTCAGTGTTTCCATTCTAGTGGGAGGAGGGAGGTTTTTCTCAGCTGGGAGGGGGGCTCATGGATGTATTTCTTCTATTTTGTTCTTCCTCATCTTTGATGTATCTCTTTGGGTGTGAAATGGGGAATGGAATGTGCCAGGGGCTATCTGCCTTATCTTCCACTCCGTTGCAAGATCCGGTGAAACACCTGGAAACCATCCCTTATCAGCTCTGGTTCCCATAACAACTTCACACCTGTGGATTGACTGGACACGAACTGGACAGTTGGGTTCTGAGGTGGCGTTTTGTGAAATGAAAGTTCTAATGTAGCAATTTGTGCAGGAAAACTCTAGATCTTGCTTTGCTCTCTTGCTATCACTATCTCTCAATAAAAGTTCCTTTTGAATGCCTGTTTCAAAAGTTCTGCTTTCTTGGGAGGAATAGTTGAGGCAGGACCTTACAGTAACTCTGTTCAAAAGATGACTTATTGACCTTGCTATTGCTTCAATAGTTGTTGTGTAGATCTCAAATGATTAGTATTAGAGATTGTTTGGGTAGAAAATTTTCTAAGGTAAATGTCAAAAATAATCAAATTGATATAAGCCAGAATTTTTTTATCATCCTTGCAGATGCCCTTTTCCACTTGATCTCTCTCTCTCACACACACACACACACACACACACAGAGAGAGAGAGAGAGAGAGAGAGAGAGAGAGAGAGAGAGAGAGAGAGAGAGAGAGAGAGAGAATGAGAGAGAGAGAGAGAGGCAGAGGGAGAGGGAGAGGGAGAGGGGGAGAGAATGAGAATTCTCCAATTCCTCCTTGCTGCTTTTTTCCCATTAAACTGACACTACTTTAACAAGGCAGCAAAAATGGCATCTTTTATTTACTAACTTGCTTTAATTTTTATGTTGGAAGGGAAAAAAATTACCTGTACATCTTTTCTTGGACTTTATTTGAAGCCTTGCAAAACAAAGAAGTAACAGACCACAGAATAGATATAATAGTAGTTTAGTAGATATTCACACAAACATTCTAATCACCTTCTATATAAAAATATGTGCTCAATTCATAAGGCATTCTATAGTTCTCTTCCTTAAAAAAAAAGAATTCATGCAAATAAGTAAAGTAGAAGGGGAAGCAGGATTTTTTTTTTTTTTGCTCAACTATAATTTCTGCCCTAGAGACTCTGAGAGAGATAAGGAGAAAAAGAATGGGAGGTAGGACTGGCTGCAGTTGTTGGTTTTCTTATTATGCATGTTGCAATTTGGATGTCCTTTTGGCTATACAACTTTGGACTCACAGCCAACTATGCCAGGGGGTTTCCAACATAAGATTAGTTCTCAAAGTGGTGGTGCAGATTGATTATATTCAAATTATAAAGCATATTTGTAAATTGCACAATATTGTTGTTCTTGTTTTTTTCCCTGTAGGCTTTTGGCCAGTGCCACAATAGTGACATTTTCAATTACCATGGTATTTTTAGAGCTGTCAGAATTAAGATGGGAGGAAGGAGGGAGAGAACTGATGATACACAATATTGCTTTGAGATGCAGCAAATAAACATGGCTCTCTTGTTTTGCATTTACATGCCTACTAAGAATCATTTCATTTGCCAGACTTCTGGCCAAGAAATGGTGAACTGAAGGTGTAATATATGTTAAACCCGCCTTCCAGTACATTACAGAAGGTGGCTCTAATTTTAGCAACGACCAAAGTGAATTGAAGAGTAAATTGGCTCTTCATAATTTCTCTCTGGACCAGAAGAGAACTTCATATTGACCACAAGTGCTCTAGAAAGACAGCAGTCTCCTGTGTGTTTGTTGTTCTGGCAAACAAGACAGTTCATTGGAAAAAATATTGCCAATTATTTTAAAATAAATCTGTGGCATGTTTCAACATCTCAGCCAAAAGAAATGGATGTTAGGTGAGGTGAATGAAATAACTGTAACTGAAGTAAAGCTGAGATTCATTTTTCACCTACTATTAGAGTTGTCATCAATATTGTACCATATTTAATGAAATACACTATTCAGCACATAAAATGGGAAGGTGCTTGGCTGAATACAGTAAGTTCAACAATTCAGCTTGCTTTGTAAACAGGAGCCACAAAATAATTATCTTTAGGCTAGTTAATTATTGATTTGATTGCAATAAATTTCCTCTAAATGTGATTCAGTCTAGCCCTGTGAATAGCCACATCAAGTTTTGGACAGGGAAGTTAGAGCTCAGGCAGTTATGAACGTCCCATCACTTTGATGGAACTTGTAAAGAAACAGTTGTACTGAAATATTCTAAACATTTCTTACAAGGGTTTCTGCAAGGGAACAAAATAGAAATGTTTGTTCTTTAAAATAATTTATTTTAAAATAACTTGACAAAATTATCTTCCAGCTATTTCTTTAAATCACAAATTCTGCTCCAAAGATGTTTTATGTTTGTTTTCAAAGTCATTTAGTAAAATATTGAAGGGCCCTTTTCACAACATTTCTAGAAAAAAGAAAAAAAAGAGAAAGAAAAATACCTTTTCCATTTGGGTTAGAAGAACTGAGATGAAATGAGGAATGGCTGCCACCAAGCAGAAAATTTGTTCACTTTATGTGTGCCAGTTAATTACGACACTTCAGAGGCGCTTCTGAAAGGATAAGGCAAACTGCATAAATTTAGCCGTAATCCAGGCAGGCAAAACTAATTTGCAGGGGCTGGTCTTATCTAGCTGCTGCAGCTTTCTCAGAAAATTAACCTTGGATAGGTGGGCCCAATTCAAAAAGTGTTTGATTTTCCCCCTCCCTGCTCAGCACAAGAGAATTTTAAATTCAATACAATACCTGACTTTTGAGAGACAACATGGGGGCTGTAGGCAATTCTGAATTTGCACATACTTGCGCACAGGCACACACACACAAACACACACAGTATGTATACTTCTTTCCAGTTAGCCTGCTTTCTTACATGGGTAACACTGTGTTTATTGCCATATGCATAATGGGATGGAGAAGAAACAGTATTCTGATGACCAGAAGATGCAACTCATTTTAATGTACTTAGAAATATTCATCAAAGTTCATTGCAGAATAAGTCATGCATACTGACTTGTTCATTCCAGCAGAAATGAAGAAATTCCCATAAAAATAGAAGTTTAATGAAGTGTTGGAATGGAGTCTTGCCTGTCATTCCAATTACTGCTGATTTAGAATCTTCCTCGGTATATCACAATTAATTGGCCTTACTCAGCACAATTAAAAGTTTACCTTTGGTTTGCCAATATGGGCCAGTTTGTAGGTGAAATGTTTAATTAAAAAACCTTGCCAAATCCCTTTGAAAAGCTTCAGGAATAGTGATAAACATCATAAGCACTTCCAGCTCCTGAGAATTTTTCAAGACTTATAAGAGATGACAGGAAATTTATTTTTATCAATGAGGATGAATCAGCTCACTTATTATGTTGGCCTATTCTGCAGGTAAATCTCATATGGAACTGTAAGTCCAAGTTTAATTTACAAGAGTTACTGCTTCTTATAAAGTTTGCCTGTATCTGGGTAACATGGGACATTCTGTTACAGAATTAACACCATTTGTCCCCTCCCCCTTCTTAACAATAAATATCAATTTCAACCAAAGTAATTTGCTAAAACATAGTGATTGCTAGTATGTTAATTATAACAGTTGTTGAAAGATATCCAAAAAGTACATAAAACAAGGAAGGACAAGAACTGAATGTCTGAAAAGAATAAAACATAGAAGAGATGAATCTAAACTTTCTTCTGTCTGATGTCTTAAGAAATTTCGGATTTCAGCTCCCATATTCAGGAGTCTATAGGAGCTGATATTCAAAATACCTGGAAGGCATTACATTGTGAAGAGCTGTAATAGACTAACCAATTGTAAATCAAAGATGGAGTGAAAATGTAAAAAGCAGTCATAGTCATCTTGGTCCATGACAAAAATACAATTATTATTATTATTAATAATAATAATAATAATAATAATAATAATAATAATAATAATAATAATAATAATAATAATAATAATAATAATCAGAAATCAACAGAGCTGACTTCTTGTAGACAAACTAGGCAAAGACTTAAATATGAAATATAGCCTGATATTTTCTTTAGAAGACAAAAAAATGAATCAGCAACATCAATATTAATAACATTAGCAGTGAGACAGTTAGTACATATGAGAGATACAGACTGAAAACTCTTACAAATGGCTGCATTAACAAGGTTTTCACAAATCCTTGAGCCACAAAAAAGTCTACCAGCTATTCCCATGACTGAACCCTATTATGCAATTCTAATGAGGATGAGAAGGAATACTGCCCTTATGCATTTAGGATAATTAAGGAAAAGGACTGATGAGTTCATTTCTCTTTTTTGCCTGCCAGCTGAAAAGAGTTTTAGACCATTATAAGCAGGTACTTAGAATGGCAACTTTAGTCACTTGTCAAGTTGTTTGATTAACAAACATGGGAAGAAAAAGGAGGGAGGGACTTTGATGCTGCTGTTTCTTGCTTCCAACAAATAACCTCTTCTCCATGCCTTTGACCTGTTAGAGTTAGACTATTGTGGAACATTATTCTATTGTTATTATGAAAAAGCTAAATCTATTCCCTGACCAGTCCCAAGATAAGCAGAAAAATGCAATGGGAGGTAACATTAAAAAGAAAGCTCTATCTCTGACTACTGCTACAAAGAATATTGGTGCTACCGTGGTTCCCTGAAAATAAGACCCAGTCTTATTTTATTTTATTTTATTTGCCTCCAGGTCTTATTTTTTGGGGGGTGTCTTTTCCATGGTTTATGGGAGAAACCTACAAAGACATCACATACTTCTAGTTCACATACCAATAAAAGGAATAGAAATAACTACTCTAAACAACCTAGCTGTAGATCTTGGGAAACAAAAATCTTCAGGAGATTTTTGAAAATCTCCTGAACACTGGCAAGATGAAGTATGCCAGATATTATCCATAGCAAAACCTGGGAGTAGAAAAGAGAGAAAATACTACTTTAATCTGAAGTTGCTAAATATAGCTGAAACTCTCTTGATTGTGCACTTAGAATAAAGCAATATCACACAATAATGATAAGTCTCTCATGTATTTGTGTGTGTGTGTGTGTGTGTGTGTGTGTGTGTGGTGTGTGTGTTCATGCAAATTGTGCAAAGAGGTCTGACCTAACATATGGCAGGATAGCAGGTGGAATGAGCAGATACTGAACAGCACAATAAAGTTGTTGGCATTATTTACAGGAACACCTGTATACTGTATGGACTAGACCAGGGGTAGGCAACCTTGGCTCTTTTATGACTCGTGGACTTGAGAGTTGAAGTAAGGTAAGCAAGGTAATCTAAATAGTTAACATTTGAAACATATCTTCCCTTGCAGAAAAAAGCTAACAAAAGCGAGAGAGACCTTGTGGCTTAGAGGCAAATAACACTGCCTAGTATGCAATCAGCCCAGGTTCTAATCTCAGAAGGGTATAGCTGACTGATGAAGACTAAAGAGTCAGAAATGCATCTCAGTTTCCCTTTAAATTCTTTGTTAGTAATTTACACACACACACACACACACACACACACACACACACACGTGTGTGTGTGTGTGTGTGTGTGTGTGTGTGTGTAAATTTTAGATTGCTAACAAAGAATTAAAGGGAGACTGATATGCATTTCAAACTTATTTGTTTTCATCAGTCAGCCATACCCTTCTGAGATTCGAACCTGGGCTAATTGCACATTAGGCAGTTGTTTTAACCTCTAGGCCACAAGCTCTATCTCACTTTGTTAGCTGAGAAGCAAGGGATATATGTGTTAAATGCTTGTTAACTATTTAGAAGGGTAAATCCGAACCCACAATGATAATGACACACAACCACAAAACAGAAAGCTAACTACAGCTGCAACATCAGCCACTTTAAACCCCTCCAAACCACACAATAAGCAAACTGACACCCACTATAAAAACATGGCACCACCACAAACACGAAGCCAAACAAAAGCAGCACAACTCACCAGTTCAGGTCTAAGGCTGGCAGCTGAGACCAGCCCATCCACTCAAAACACATCCCCACCCAATCAGAACACAGCCCCCATTCAAAACACACTCCCACCCAATCAGAACACAGCTAACCCCCCACCCAATCAGAGCACACCTCCACCCACAAAACACACCCCCTCTGGCAGTTTAAAAAAGAGGAACAAACAGCCACTACCACACACTTCTCCCGGAAGAACGAAGCTGAAGCCACCAGTCTGAGGATGACGGATGAGATTTCATCGAAACGTTGCTCTTATACCTTCAATTCTATGTGGGGGAAAACCCGAATGACCATAGAAAAGATCACAGGATCTACCTCTCTTTCTTCAACAACCTGACATAACTAATTTGTGAAACTGGTTTATACTTCTATGCCCACATCCCAACATAATTCTTTCCTCTAATCACACAGCCCTAGAAATAGATAGCAAAGGGACTTTTACTAATGAGATGTCAAATATAAGTAGTTGCTTTTTAATTTTGCTGAAGGTAAAAGCTTACGGTTTAAAAAACCAGTGATCCATTGATAAATTCAATTTCCCAAATGTTTAATTAATTACTCTCTACAGCTTAGTGATATTTAATTTGGTATGCATATTTAAGATATACTATGCTATGCTTGTTTCTTTTTTTCAGATGAAATTCTAAAGAGGCTACAAAAGGAATTAGTTCAAATATATATTTCAGGAGATGTCTTTCTGTATTCTGTTCCATCTAACTCATTTCGGAAAGTAGGTCACATGAAACGGCTGTTGTGGAAACCATATTGATTTGTGCCATATGGCTCATGCACTCAGAAGAAGTAGGACTGGCAAAAGACATTCTCCTATAAAATACTCACCAGTTTCTCCACTTAGCCCAAAGCTACCAAATTGTTGGGCCTCTGAAGCCAAAATTATTACAAGCCCTTTCCCTCATCTGAAAGTAAAAATGCAATTTTAAAAAATGATATAATTATTTGTGGTTCCCTAACAATATGCCAAACTTGCCACTTGAGGTCCCTGATGAAAAGGCTAAAATGCTAGAGACTGCTCTTTAAACAAACACATAGACATCAGTCAACCATCAAAGGTTATAGGGGACATTATCATTGAACCCAGAGCTGAAAAAAATTGGCTTGGATTTTTTTTTATGTTTGAGGGATTGCTTTTTAAAGAAAACATAGGCATGTTAAGCATTTGCAGGCAATTCAGAAGAACGGGGTTAAAAAGTCAAATTGATGATCACAACCATGCAAAGCTATGCTTTTGTATGGAAAGATGAGAGCTTCCATAAGCTTGTTTCACCTTTGCTCCTCTTAGAGAATTAAACGTTTCAAGTTCACACCAGCCGTAAGTTTAACAGTAATATTCAATGCTTCTTTAAATATAGGATATAGTTGTAAGAATTCCCTTGAAAATGCTTTCTATTGGCCCAGATTTTTCTAATTATAGGGTAGATTCATATACTCACTTGTCAGATAAGAACTCCTTGCAACTCCAAATGCATATGGATAAAAATTCTAAGCTAGGATATCATATTCAGATTGCTTTGGTCAACTTGATTCTTGACCTGTTGCAGATTTGGGAATGGGGGATGCATCATAACTATTATCTTGTATCCTTACAATTTTCGGTATCTTCAGTCTTCAGTATCTAAATTCTCTGGTGGCATAGCCTTTGGAGGCATTGTTTTGCAGATGTTCTAGTCATATATGATGTTTAAATGGAAAGGCATCAATGGAGAAAGCTGATCATGAAGAAATGTCATTGTGATTGGGAGCCCAAAAACAAACTCCTACAAAAAGCATTAAGAACCTTTGCAGCAGATAAGAGATTCACTCAGTCAGGCAGCCTGGACTATAACTTTGCCTTATGAGAATAAATCAATGCACACAATTACTGCCAATTCACTTTCCCATGTGAGAAAAACTGTTCCTAAAACTTGACTACTCCTCACACACATTATTTATTTATTTTTATTTATTTTTATTCCATTTATATCCCACCCTTCTCCGAAGACTCAGGGCGGCTTACAAGCTTAGCAGTAGCCTTCATTCTATGTATATGCCTGCTTATTATTAGGGCTTTCACACACACACACCCAAGCGGCATTATTACAAAGTCAGCTTAATTGCCCCCAACAATCTGGGTCCTCATTTTACCTACCTTGGAAGGATGGAAGGCTGAGTCAACCTTGAGCCTGGTGGGATGCGAACCTGCACTAATTGCAGGCAGCTGGTGTTACTTAAGGAGGCATTAGCCCACTGCTCCACCAAGGCTGTTATTATCATTTAGGAAAAGAAGAAAGGTATAAGGAAACTATAGGAGTAAAGGTTGCAATAATTTAGGCAAATGCCATATCTTCCTGTTCCTGAATTAATATGATAACTCCACCATCTGGAATTCAGAAAGTTATGACAGAGATCATAATAAAAGGAAAATAATATAAGAATAGATTTGTGGAGATTCTCAGAGATGGCTCAAACCATTTTACTCTCTCAAATCCTCTTCTGCCATGCCATGTCATGCCAACTGCACTTGATATCTGGATTTTACTTTAATATTGGAGAAGAGCAAGCAATTTCTAAGGGGAATAGTGATGAACACGATTCATTCCATTGTGTGTCAGTTACGTCAAGCAGCTACTTCTTACTATTTAATGGTAGGACTGTGCCTAGCATCATTGCCTGCCTCAACAGGTCATGCATCTATCTTTTGAAAAAAGACTCTTGGTTAATATTAATGGAATCCTCCCATTTGTGTTTTATTGAAATGCTAATCAGTTTCTTTGTAATAACACATCTCACACATCCCTGAACTGAACAGTTTTGGTTTAGCTAATATTTGGATGACACTGAATGAGAACAGTTATTCCCTGGAAATAAAATATACAATTTATATTTCATAATACCTGCTGTAGTAAACAGAGTCAACCCATAACTGATACATTCCTGAGCAAAAGTAGATCTGGTTGAATCAGGAATTGATATGCAATTTGCACTTTCTTTTCCTATCTATAGAATGAAAAAAGAGCTTACTTGGCATTAATTTGCCCTACAAATTAAAATAATGATGACACCACACATTTTGCATTCCCCTTCTTTCACAGCCATGTAACATGAGGTAAACATAAATGTTTATGCATATGTTATTTAAAAAGTAATTATTACATTACTTACCTGGAAAACAGCATATGGCATAAAATTCATTGCTGATAAAGTCATCTTGAAATGTGTTTCAAAAGGTAGTTAGAATGCATTTAATATACTGCATTTGATCAGCTGACATCAGGATATTTGGGATTTTTTAAATAAATATATGGGGATGTATTTTTTATTTATTTGGATTATTTATATTCTGCCCACTTAACTGACTCTTATTACTATATTAAAAGCATTCATAGACCTCAAATATTAAAAAAAAATCTTTCTTTACAAAAAGTATTTAAAAGTTGGTACTGTCTCCTAAACTTATTCTCCAAATGTGCACATTACAAAATTTGATAAAAAATCTCCCCTACCCTTCCAAAATGCAAATTAGTCATCGTGGGGAAAATATACCTTATTATATAAGCCATGATGTTGTTCTGTCTCATTCAGCATTGTCTGTATTATTGGCACTGACTTCTTTTCATTTCCAATAGATATTTCAGAACCCAATTGAAATTATCAGGCTGAACCCCAACCCTAAGCCATGCAAAGCATGGGTTTCACTATTTAGATTCAACTTCATTTTTGTACCATTTGTTTGTGTCAAAAACTAATATCTTTGAGCCCCAGAAAGCCTCTACCTGAGTTTATTTCAATACTGAATTCCTGTATTATCAGTGACCATCACATGACTTGTCATTCAAGAGATGGGACCCAGTGAGATCTGAGACAAATTAGTAAACATTGCACATTTACAGTAATGGTGTGGGATGGAAAGAGTCCCGAGTAATATTGTTGCCTTTTTGCCAATAATATCTTTGGCATTTGGGGGGTGTTTATCTTCAAGTCAAGTTTTTTTTTTTATTCCTGGTGATTTCCTGGACAAATCCCTGAAGTTTTATTGACCAGTTTCAGAAGAGGTTTGCCTCCTTCATAGAGCTGAAAAAGTGAACATTCCAAGGTCATCTGGCTGGCTTTGTGGCTAAAGCAGGATTAGAACTCTCAGTTTCCTGGTTTTAGCCTGGATTCTTAAGCACCACACCAAAGTGTCTCTCATTTTTTTTACAGTTGGCAAAATTAAATAAGAGGTGCAATTGCTTCATTTCAAGCACTTCCATGCTAGCTCTGTAAATTCTTTTGCTGCTAGGGAAAGAAGCCATTTGCTCAAACTATTGATTAAATATGTACCCTTGAAAATAAGGTCAAAATAAGATGTTAACTGTTCCCCAGAATGTGATGGAATAGTGACTTTTCAAGACAAAAGTCATAATAAAGTTGTCATGGTTCTGATAGATGAGACCAATTAAAGCAGAACTCTGAGGCTTGTGGTTTCCTCTAGGAACGTGTTGATTGGTTACAAAACATCGGCACAGTCAAATGTGAAACCAAGACTAAAGTTCCATCCAAAAGTAACATTATTACAAAGTTAAACTTCCCACCCCACTGTCTATGCAATTACTTTATTTCCCAATAAAATAGTTTGGCGGGTTTTTTAACATTTGGTTCAATCCACCAGCCAAGGGAACAGAAATGACCTTGGTTCCCATGGGATAGAGAATTGTTTAGGCTACCATAAAACTTCCCATTCCTCCCCCCAATCTTATGGCAACCAAAAATGAGCAAGATGTCTTCAGCCAGGTTTGTTGCAGAGTTGACAAAAGTCTTTATTTGAAAAGTGAAGCCATGGTGCAAGCATGAATGTTTACCATTTTATCAAAATTTTCATTTACCTAAATCAGAAGGCAATCCAATATTTCAACTGATAAACAGGTTCTTTTTTCAACTCTACAGCATTCAATGTCATTTTAGCACAGTGAGGTCAAAGAACATTTCTTCAAGAAAAGACAAAGCTGTGGCAGAACAGTATGGCCTCTGTTCTTCTTTGATGCTTGTCTGAACAAAGCACCTGCACTATCTTCCAATTTCTGACCCCATCAGTTTTAAGGCTGAAGAAAAGAAAGCAGAGCATGGGCGAATGGGCATCACTGACAATCAAAGTATTTATGTGCAAATGGTTCCTGTACAACATAAGCAACATATTTAAGACCAGCAGTTTAGTTCTTTATTATTCATTTGGAAAGAAGGGCACCATTTCACTTCTGATGTATATGTCACTGTAAATGCTTCTCGCTGACCATAAACTCATTTAGTAATATGTGTTGGTTAAAAATATTAATGCAGTTTCTCTGTTTGTGGCCACATTTTTTACATGCATATATTATATACATATGTTGGGTTTATCTAGATTTATTTAATTTAGCTATGAAAATTCCCTTTGTGCCTAAGAGAAAACTATGTATTCATTGCCTGAATTTCTTCTGCAGTCAGCAAAAACATTACAATTGAATTCTAGTGAAGCTGATTTCTTTTTTTTCTGTTTTGCTGATATTCAAGTGAAATCACTTTAGCAAAAAAAATTGAAGGAAAATATACCTTCAGATCACCCCTTAAAACAGTGTTATGAATATGTATGAAGAAGTTCTGAATTCTTAGATATTAAGTAAAAATACACAGCTCTATTTATATCAATGCAGCTATGATAATTTATATAGGATCAGGAAATTATTGTATGGTGGATGAGTGGATGAGTGTATTTGAACATTTGCAGGTAGCCCTTAGTTCTTATCAGATAATTGCTACCAAGTAAACTGTTTTCTATATCTTATTTGAGCAGCTTGCCAAGGATACTTAACATGCTGTAGCACTGCAAACTTTGAGTTGATACTGGGTATTGCCACTTCATACCTCTTCTTAGAGTTAATGCTTTTGTGGATGCTTTACAAATACATATTTAATTTACATTTTAGTTGAAAAATACTTATTGGGAATCAATTGACTACTACTAAAATGCTTTCAATTCATCTAGAATAAATGCTGGTTGTTATTGTGTGATTTCCAAAATGGCATAAACAATAACTGTAAAAATTAATATAACAGTGTTATGTGGGTACCTAATTGACAGGGTGGATGATTTACAGAGGAATTAGTACTCACTCTGCAGTCTCTTGAAATGTCAATAATGCTTTAATGCAAGTATTATTTCATGAATTAATTCCAATCAGATGTTCAGTTGCTGCCTTACTAAATAACAATTAAATGAATAAAGAATCATTTTAGCTTTCAGATTTATGTACACAGCTGAACATTCAAAAGTGTTCAAGCTCCATTGAAAGGAGTAATAGTGTAAGACAGAACACATGTCAATTCATTTACAATATGTTATGAGAAATAATCAAAATTATAAAACTGTAATATAAGACTTCACCCAATGAATATGGTCTATGCTATGTGGGGCACACGGTCCCAAGTTTCGTGGTGTTTTGTTTTTTTCTTTCAAAACTTGGAATGCTCTACAATCATACATGCTGAAAATAGACAACACAGCTTCTCTCCTTTTTGAGGTGGGAAACAGAGGTCATGGTTAAAAAAAATCAAATAAAATTACCATGTTTTTCACAAACATATCTGAACTTATTATGTGTTTTCCTCTACTTTGTGGCATTCACTATCCTCAAAAATGAATAACCTTAAGCCACCTCATCTTGGTCCGAGAGGTAAGATAAACTGGTTTCCAAGTTATTATTTTTTAAAAATAAATCTGTCCATATTTATATTTGTTTCCAATCAAGAGTTTAAAATTTTCTAGTATTAAATCATTCCTATTACTCAATTCTTTATCTGGCCTGGGGATTTGGAAAAAATACTCAAAATGGAGGCACTTCTTTTCAGCTGAATTTATCTCATGTGGCCAAACCAACCCATTTTCATTTACCATCTGTGAGAATTTAATTGTAGGGTAGTGCAACAATGCCCCTAAACATTTCATAAATTGACCCTGTGCCAGAAGGCCTGAATAGATGAAATTCAGCTTTTGTTTCCCAAAAGAGCTGTCTGTGTAATGTAATTCCAGATATACAAAGACAGAACTAATGAAAAACAGACTGCACCTTTATTATTCCACTAAGAGTCATTAAGATGGGTTTACCCTCTAGATAATTTATTATTTGCTGGCCAAACCCAGCATATCAGAGTATTGTTCTTGGTCAAGTAAAGCACAATAAATTTTCCCAGTTCACTTATTCCCCAAGTGCCATACAATTCAGGAGTTAAATAAATTGCTTAAGGGAAGGAGAAGAGGCAACCTACAAATTTCAGTTGAGAAGTCCAGCTGATCTTTCTCCAACCAACCTCTTTACTATTATATATGTTGAAACCCAAGAACATATTCAAATAGGTAATAAGTGACTAGTTTACCTATGGCACACAATTTTGTAATTTTGTGTATGCAATTTTTATCTTCCCTTTTCCCGTTAAATTTCTATAGATTTGGCTTCACTGGCTTTAATAAATTTATTATCACAACCTTCTTTGTGTGCAAGATTGCATGGTGACATTCTACTTCCTGTATTTCAGAACTGGAACAAGTATCAGTATTGTTAAAATTTACATTTCTGGCTTAGATGCAAAGGTCCATAGCACTTTATAATCTATTTCCCTAGTTCCAGAATGAAGAAAGATGTTTTGGGTAGAATGGTTAAGAATTCTGAGCTGGAGAGCTTGGAAAAAGAGCCTTGGTGGAGCAGTGGGCTAATGCCTCCTTAAGTAACACCAGCTGCCTGCAATTAGTGCAGGTTCGCATCCCACCAGGCTCAAGGTTGACTCAGCCTTCCATCCTTCCAAGGTAGGTAAAATGAGGAGCCAGATTGTTGGGGGCAATTAAGCTGACTTTGTAATAATGCCGCTTGGGGTGTGTGTGAAAGCCCTAATAAGCAGGCAAATACATAGAATGAAGGCTACTGCTAAGCTTGTAAGCCCCCCTGAGTCTTCGGAGAAGGGCGGAATATAAATGGAATTAAAAAATAAATCAGTAGGCTTGGGGGATAATGACAGTTATTTTTTAGGGGAAATTTTTGGAAGAAGGGACTTGCCAAGGAGATTTTAAATTATCCTGTTTTTCAGTTTGCAGTGCCATCTGACTTTAAAGGCACACCTCAAAACTATTTTATTTCCTTTTCTTCTTTGGTTTTCAGTAACTGGAAAGAAAATTGTTTGGTAGGAATCAGTGCAAAGTAGTTACAAGTTATATTATTATTGAAATAAATAAATAAAAAGTTTCTTTACTGACACCATGCACACATAGCATCATATTAATGTAAAATACTTGCATACATGCATGCAGATCTGCAAGCATGCTTGTGGTTGGCTGTTCAAGACATTACTTATTTCTACCTTTATTTCTTCTGTTCTCCTCTTGAATATCAGTAAAGCAGAATATTTGTAGCTCAGGATTGAAATCAGGGATGTAACACCTGGCTTGTGTAATGAAACACCTGCAAGAAAAGAACCAAGCTCAGACAACACCAAGGACCCCTCACTCTTGAATATCTCACCTTCCCTTATTGAATAGAGGCCAAATTAGTTAATTCCAGCAATTAAGCAGTACTGCTTATGTACATTGCTAGGTTATGTTAAGTTCTTTTCTGGAGGAATGGACCATACTGTGCAGGAAGAAATCTCTCTTATTCTGAGCAATGTAGCCCCCACTTAAATAGCAATACTGAAAAAATGTTTATCAAAGCTAGGCCGAGCCAATCAACTTGTTAAACATAGTCATATGCCCACCAAACATGTAAGGCTTTTAGCATAAAGGACAACACTGAATAGATTATATAAACGTCTCCATTAGCTTGGCAGAGCAAAAATTGATCTTTGCCCTTAACTGTTCAAAACTGAAAAATGGAGCTCACAGATCACCACATATGACCTGCTGAAAAGTTAACTAATACTACAATAGTTTTCCGTAGATAGTACATCTTTTATAAGGATAGTCACTTCAAAATGAGATACATAGCAAATACATTCATAAATAATAAACAAACAAACACTTCTTTCACTATATCACAAAAGTAATTGATTCTGCATACAAAAATCGAGAGGGAGAAAGAGAGGGGGAGAGAGTACGATAAATTGAGTCACATAACAAAAAATGAGTTGTTTGGTTATAATTATGAAATATAAATTTGGAAGAAAAAAGGCAAAGCATTTGACCTAAGGAATATGTTGCTAACTATTACAAGGATGGCTCCATCATTCTTTGAGATTGTGAGACAAAAATGGCATGTGAAATATTGTATATGTGGATTCAACTAAATATCAACAGCTGCTAAAGAAGCCAGAGTTGAAAAGAACTAAGATATTTCAGCAAGAAAATCCAAAACATGTACCCAATCAACCATGAAGTACTTACCAAAGAAGAATGTTTTGAAATGGTCTTCACAGTCCAAGGAGACCAAAGAAGTGTTAGAACCAGAAAAGTTTTGGGGGAAAAACTAAAAGCAATTTTTTTAAAAAAAAACACCCAACAACCATATTTTATCTGCCAACAGCACACATTTGAACACTATTATTTGTGCTATAGGAGGGGTTACAATTCTAAATGAAAGGGTGTCCCAATTTTCGTATCTGATATTTTCTTATTCAATATCTTTAAAGGACTGCACATGAATATTAAGTATTTAATTTTGCACCATGCAAAGATAATGCCATTATCTGTTTACTTAAGAACTCACTCACACATAAAGTTTGGCTAGGAATGCACATTTTTCATGCAACTGACTAAATAGTAATTGTGACCATATATTTCAGGAATGGGGAACTTGGATTATCAGTTGCCCAGTTTTTAATGTCCCAAATTCTCAGAACAATTATATTCCAAATTTTACAGATACTTATAATAGACTGGGTGTTTGTTTCCCACCAGAACAAGCTATGCTTGCTCCAAGCAATGGTACAAATCAAGACCACAGCCTAATTTAGTTGCCATGGTTAAGATGGACAGTTTTGTATGTCTGCTCTGTAGAATTTTGTTAATGTTTATACTATGGAACATTGGGATGACCCTCGACTTTGCTTAGTATTTTCCAATAATTCCTCTTCTTTCTTGTTTGGAAAGGCCAGGAAAGAAAACCAGGTGGCAAAATCCTAGCACTTGGGGAAGAAAATCAAGTCCTCCTGACATTCAGTCTTTTTGCCAGGGTAAAAATTACAATGGGCTCAACACAAAGATTTAAATGCATTGGGAAACATTGGGAAACAATCTCTAATCAGATGCACAACCCTTCCAGGCTGAGCTAAGCTGGAGGTCTCCTTGACTAAATAAAAGATTCTTTCCTTCAAGAGATTGTCATTTCAATAAGCAATGCTAAACACAGGAGGGGGCCTGACTGCAAAGCACTCCCACTTGGAATGATGACTTTCTTGAAATTCCTAAAAGATTTTGAGGAACAAAAGGAACATTTTTCTGTATAAAGGGCTTTGAGTGAGGAATAGGTGCAACTGCCTCTGAAACTTGATTTTATACATTGCGTTTTTGGAAATAAACCTCATATCCAAGTCAATCAAATCTCCATGTGTTTTATTCCTGGCATAAAATGATCCCAGGAAGAAATAATAATAATAATAATAATAATAATAATAATAATAATAATAATAATAATAATAATAATAATAATAATAATTATTATTATTATTATTATTATTATTATTATTATTATTATTATTATTATTATTATTATTATTATTTATTAACAGAAGTCAATAGAAACATCAGAAAATTTGTGCAAAGATCGATGGCACAATGGAAGACACAGTTGCAGGTCAGTGGTGAAACACTGGGAGAGGTTAATATCAAGAGAGGAATATTCCAAGGAGATTCATTATCACCACTACTATTTGTTATTGCACTGTTTCCTCTGTCAACAATACTGAATAACTCAGGACATGGCTATCAAACATCAAAAACATCTGCCAGACTATCCTACCTCCTTTACATTGATGATCTGAAACTGTATGGAAAAAAATCATCTAAAATAGAATCGCTGCTGAACTGTCTGTATATATAGCCAAGATATTGCAATGGAGTTTGGCTTGGACAAATGTGCAATACTTACTCTCAAACAAGGAAAAATAGTGAAACTGAAGGACTAAAGATGCCCCATTAAAATAACATTAAGAGTCTGGATGAGGAAGATTACTATAAATACTGGCAACATCAAGCACACTGAAGTCAAGAAAAAGATTAGAGGTGAATACATCAAGAGAGTAAAGAAGATCTTAAAGTCCAAACTTAATGGAAGAAATACCATGAAGGCAATCAACACCTGGGCAATTCCAGTTATTAGATATGCAGCTGGAATAGTGGACTGGACTCAAGCAGAACTAAAATCAATTGATAGGAAGACCAGAAAAATAATGACAATGAATCATGCCCTTGATCCACGCAGTGACATTGACAGACTCTATCTACCAAGGCAAATAGGTGAACGTGAAATGCTGCAAGTACATCAGATGGTTGTAGAAGAAAAAATGGCTTTGGAAGAATATCTGAAGGACAATGATGAAGATGCACTGAAATTAGTATATCAGGAAGGCTTACTGACTACTGGAGAGACCAAACTGGCCTACAAGAAAGACCAAATGAAGAACAGAATAGAGGCATGGGAAGACAAAGCACTACATGGCCAGTACGTTTAAAAAAAGCTGGGAAAGCAGATAATAACAAGACCTGGCAATGGCTAAGAGCAGGAAAGTTGAAGAAAGAGACCGAGGGACTAATTCTGGCTGCACAAGACCAAGCCTTAAGGACAAGTGCATACAAAGTCAAAATTGAGAAGACCTTACTAGGAACTGCTTCCATCCTGCTACATCTGTAATACCATCAAACATCCACATCTGCCTATCCCAGGTCCTTGGTAAAGACTCGATAGGTAGACAAAAATGCCAAATCCAGTCTGAACATATGGTTGACTGTGCGAATAATAATAATAATAATAATAATAATAATAATAATAATAATAATAATAATAATAATAATAATAAAGTTGGAAGGGACCTTGGGGGTCATCTAGTCCAACCCCCTGCTCAGGCAGGAAACCCTATACCATTTCATACAAATGGCTGTCTAGTTTCTTCTTAAAAACTTCCAGTGTTGGAGCATTCACCGCTTCTGGAGACAGGTTGTTCCACTTATTGTTCTAACTATCAGGAAGTTTCTCCTTAGTTCTAGGTTGCTTCTCTCCTTGAGAGATTTCTTTGTAACACACCAGTAGAGGACCCAGAGAAAAACTTAAAAAATGTTTCTTCTCAAAAAAAAAAAACCCACCAATGATGAGCAAATAAAAATGTGTAGAATTTAACCTTAATTTTTACTTACATATAAGCCTCTTTCAATAGAAGTGTTCAAGCCAACAATATTTTTCTATGTTAACTTAAGCATTATTTTCTTGATTGGGACTGATTTGTGAAATCATTTTTTTTTGTGAAGATTGTAGCAGGCGAACTGTGTTGGTATGTAGTAACAAAAAACACAGCTACCCAGAGTCACTTTGTAGGGGAGATGGGTGACATAAAAATTTAATAAACAAACAAATAACCATTAGGAGGACTCTGGTAACTTCTTTTCCAGAAACAAGTTTTATAAAAAGGCGTAAGCTTTCTTGAGCTGCAGCTCAGTTCAATCACAGCATGGTGTGCCTAGAACAATGATGGTGAAACTTTTGGGCTTAATGTGTCAAAAATTTGGAAAATGTCTTACTTGACTCTGCTGCTATTTCGTACACACAGACACACATGAGCAAAAAAAAAACAATTATTTACACATTCATTTATTTATTTTTAAATGCAGGTGTGTGATCCCCAGGATTTGTTATATATCACTTACCTTCAGGCAGTGTTCTCTTTCTGTTGATAGGCCCCTGCAGCCTACTCAAGGCAGCTCTGGGTTACACAAGGCCTTCATTCTTGCAGTGGCTTTGGAAAATGTTCTTCTACGGCTGCTGCAGGCCCCCAAACTGTGTGGAAACATGCCTCATTTTTAAACAATTTTCAAGAGGCTCTTAAAGCCATAAAAAACTAGACCTTATTTTTTGCAACATCCAAAAATCATAGAAGAACATGGTGTGCTTTCAAGACTAGCTGTGGCTGGATGTTGGTAAATGCTGACATGTCACCCAAAACATTATGCCGTATCAAGTAGGATTTCAGTTAGGATGAGGGGGGAAGGTGGGGGGGGGAAATGTAGATTAAATATGAAAAGAATTACAAGCACTTTATCCATTATCAATTGCTATGTTTGTTGACAACTTTTGAGATAGTCTGAAATCTTTTGATCCATGTGAGTTGTATAATATCTTGCTTTATGGGATTGTTAAAATCTCACTTTTCTAAAATGGTCACTTTGAGATCTGCAATAAAATGTGCTGAGGTATTGAAATGCCCTTATTTTATACTGTCCTTGTTTTGAATCCTAAGGTCATATTTTTGATATCCACTAATTCCTTTGCCCCATATGTCCTACATACTGTAGAATCCATTGCTGGCAGATATGGCATAATATGATTTTTATGATATCATCATTGTCCTGCTGACATATTCTCATACAGGACAACAAAGAAAACTAGCTTTGTAATATTAAGTCTGGATCACAGCCTTAAAGAGTCCTAGGTTAGTGGATTGCTCTAGTATTGATGATATAGTATAACTGCTTATTTAATGCTCCTTCCTTCTGAGAAAATTATAAATGAAGACAAAGGATTCTGGGACTAAACAAAGATCCATTACATGAAAAGACACTGAGATCATGCCATCTTGCCCATTTTCATATTACAGCATTCTCTGCTGGCTTTGCACATAAAATAGGGCTTATATGCATTAAAACACGACCAGAGTTTTATAAGAAGGAAATTATTCAAAATGCAGGTGGTAAATTTATCCATTACCTCCATGATTTATAATAATGGGATTGTTCAAAGTAGGCTTTTGTTGTTTGTCATGTTTTGCTGAAAAGAAAGCTTTTCATAAATACACTTTCTGTTGCCAAATATCAAAAATCTCTTTATTTTTGGATGTTATCAAAATTAATGTATAGCAGTTCAAAAGACTTCATTAACCAGGACTGGTGATTATTTGTAAAACCAGCCACTTTTCTTCATTTAGCACTTTTAATCACTTATTCCCAGTGCTTTTTTTGTAAAAGAAAAAGGTGCCGGAACTCACACATGTCATACAACCCGCCTTGCCTATCCTACAAGGTTCCATCCAAAAAAGGTGCCGGAACTCCGTTCTGAGCGTTCTATGAGAAAAAAAGCCCTGCTTATTCCACAGAAAATGGCTTTTAGGATTTTCTATTTACTCTTTCACTCACCACCAGTCTTGGGTCAAACTAAACTATTTCTGTGAAGTTCAATTAGAATATCATGACAGTTCTCCAAAAATTTCATCCCTTTAAACATGAGTGGTAAAATCTTGGAAGGAATATTCAGTAACAGCCAGACAAGGTTTATTAACACTTTTATCAGAAAAATGTATTTCTTTTAGACAGATCAGTCAAATCTATTTGAAATGATGTCCTTGAAATCTTAATAATTTAGGTCAAATATTCACATTATATAGAGAATGAAAGGATGAATGTTGTATTTTAGTTTTAAAAAATATGGGCCACAAAAGCAAAATAATTTGTTATAAGCAGTGCTTTCTTCCTTAAACCTGAGGTAAATATAGGACATTCAGTTTTCACATTGTTTGCATTTTCACCTTCTTTCAAGGTGCCAAAGCTTTGCAATGGGACAGCCTGCCATCTTTGAAATACTCTTTTTATACATAAAAAAAATCTCTCAATCTGAGGGCATGACCAATTCTTATAAATTATCTGCAAGAAAAGACAGTAGTGCTAATAAACATCTGTGGAATCTTTAATTTTAAAAAAAGGAAAAAGGGTTCTATAAATACAAACTAAAATCCCCTCTCTCTTTCCACTTGCCCTGAGAGACTTTTATCTCAAATCCAAATACCATACCATTTTAGGCTTATAAAAGAAGAAATGTTTTCACAGTGTACAAGTACTCTAGGTGGAAGTAGTTATTATGAGACAGTACTTATGATACATCCTTTTTCCTTTGTTCTTTCCCCAGTTTCTGGTTTGTATATATATTCTTTTGTTCAAGTTTAATGCCTATGCTGGATAAAAGAAAGAGAAGAATGAGCAAGTACTTAGGCATCCTTTTGAAAAACTAATTGTATTTCAGATCTTGTCTGGAAAACTAGCATAAAGTAGGCATGGAGATCTGGCATGAGGGTCCCCAAATAACACACAGCACAAGATAAAACCAATCCATTTGTTTATTATTGCGGCAACAAGAAGTATGTATTTTTGGGAGCACGCTAACTGCTTTTCATGTTAGCCTTTTATATAATATTCAAAGAAAGAAGGAAAACGATTGATCAAAACTTGGTACATATGTTTGACACTTGGTCTGAAAAAGAAGAAAAAGAAAAAAGAGAAAAAACGAATGCGATATAATTCTTCACTTTTCTGCTCACATTTCTTAGAATATAAAAACATATCTTTTTTTATGGAATAGGGTTTGTCATCAATAGATAAAAATAATGAGCTTCCCACCAAACAAATAATAGAAAGCCATTGTTTTACCATGGCTTTCAGTCAAGAACACTTCAACAGTTGTTACTTTATCCTTTTAAACAACAATTTTAAATTGTTAACAGGGTCAACCAGTTCTACTGACCACTCTGACTCCTTCTTCTCCTCTTCCAGAGAGGGTGGAACGTATCTCCTCACTTCAGTATGGTGGACCCACTTCTTCACTCCATCCACCTTCAGAGATGAAAAGGTGATCGAATTCACCTTGAAAGGACCATTCCATCTGTGCTGAGAGGAGTCATCCGACCACCATTTCATAACAACCAAATCTCCAACTTTATATGGATGCAGTGGAAAGTCAATCTCAACTTCTTCTGGATCGCTGTACTGTAGGTAAATAGAAAGCAAGATAGGGCAGCAGACAGTGGTAGTGAATAAATGTTAAGCTTCTCATGCTTATTGGGCACTCTGCAAGTAGTCTGAATTCCTGGGGACAAATTTTACTTTAGAGAATTTTAAAGGGGCTTATTCCTAGTCACTTTTTTTGGAGTCTGGTGCTGTCTTAATAAGGAGAACCTGTAGCAATGGGTCTTCCTTACTTTAGCCAGGTTTCTTTCCAAGCTACCATTAGCCCATTTAATTCTCCACGAAGTTTGGGAAGGATAAGATCCCTTATTTCTCCTTATATCTCCTGCACTTTGGTTTAGATGGGAGGGGTGCTGTTCTTTTAAGGAAAAAAGGGAAATGCTAGGGGTTTGTGAGCAGTTTATCAAATCATAGTGATGAGGAGGGTATATTTTGGGGCAACCCTGCTCCTCCTCTGTGTGTACGTATGGGGGCCCTGCCAAATTATTCCTTGCATAACTAATGTCTTGTGGACAGGCTGTTGGAAGAGGAGGAATATAAAAATCTACATGAAGAGGCGGCGCAATGTCTTCTTCTATTTCTGAAATTACTTTCATCTTTCCATATTCACTCTTACATTCATTCTCATCTGCCTATATACATTCTTCTCAGTTCTTCTACAAAACAACACTATAAAATTTATAATAATCTAGACTCTCTTCATATCTTCTATTCTCCAATCTTCTAATGGATAGACAAGCCAATCATTGTGGAAATGTGAAATTAACTTTGACTTGGTTAATGGATCTCCCCAATTGGGCAAAATGTTTTAACACATACTCCAGTGATGTCTTCCACCTTGTTTTTTTATACTGGCCAGAACCTCTACTAAGTTTGTACAGCCACTTTGGATTTTGCTGGCATCCCTGACTTTTCAGGGCTATTCAGTTTTCTTTGACCGCTCACTTTAAAGTTTAGAGACATTTCCTCTTTTCTTTGGAAAAACAATATTGGGATTAACAGATTAACAGTTACCAATTCACAATGATCCACCAATGGTGGGAAAGAAAGTCTGTGACTCAGCCAGAGGCACTGATGATTAGTTATTACAATAATAGAGAAGGCTTCACATTGTACTACGACCAGTCCTCAAGAACGGGTACCATATGATGGAAAGCTACAGCAGTAGCCTTTCTCTCCTTTTTCCAGTCATCAATTATATCTCTTTACATACTGATGGCTTCTCAGCTACTTTCCCATTTTTCTTCTTTGCTATTTCTCTTCCTTAAACCACCTTATCCCACCCCATTTATCTTTTATATTTAGGTTGCCTTTTCAGCCTTATCATTTTTGTTTTTCATCCTTTTCCTGCAGAATTAAATCTAAAAGTTTAAGTGCATGTGCCACTATATCTTATTTAGGCAAAATTATTTCATTAAGGTAACAAAAAGTATGTATGGAGCATATCTGGACTTTCAGTCCTCCCTAAAAACTGCATTGTGCATGCAGTCCCATCTTTTGACTTCCAGGGATTGCTCATTTTTTATGATAGCTTAAATGCTAAATGTTATTGCTAGTTTCCTCTTCAGTGCCATTTCTCAGTGGCATACCTTTATTCTATTGTTACTCAATGAAGTCCAACTCCTTTCTCTAAAGCTAGCATGGCCACCATCCAAATTCATATTGACTTGGGTAGGTGTCACTGTAAATACTATTTAGTTAAAGAGATCTGGCTGGCAAGAATGGGTTGCAATGTTTGACATGTCTTGGCTGCCCTCTGGTGATCATCCATATGTGTGTAGCCAACATGCAATCTCTGAATAATTGTTGAAGAAATATATTAACAAGGGGGTCTTGCTGTGAGGATTAAGGTGGAAGCTGCAAGTTTCCTGAGGAAAGATACACACAGACAAACACACACAAAGACCCCGGTTTTCCCTGGGAGCAGCAGTGACTGAGGAGGATATCCTACCTCGCAGTTTACAGAGATAAAAGAGCACAGTTCTTAAATTTGCACTTTAAACTACAGATAGTTCTCTACGTACAACCACAACTGAGCCCAAAATTTCTGTTGCTAAGTTGCTAACTGAGTTTTGTCCCATTTTCTTGCCACAGTTGTTAACTGAATCACTGCAGTAGTTAAGTTAGTAATTCGGTTGCAAAATGAATCTGGTTCCCCACTGACTTTGCTTACCAGAAGGTTGCAAAAGGTGGATCACATGAGATAAATACAGGTCAGTTGCTGTTGTGATTCCATGCCAGCCTTTGATCCCAGCAGCTGAATCGGGGGAATCAGTGGTGGAGGAGGAGCCTGGGGAGCTATCAGAGGAAGGCTCTGATGAGTTACCAGACTTACAAAGTGAGGAAGGACCTGGCCCCTCTACTCCTGGTCAAGCTGAAATCCAGCTGGGCTGGGAGGTGGAGTCAGACTCAGAGGAAGCACAGCTGGAAGACCTCAGAGAGGCTTAGAAACGTAGACAGGTCACACAAGTAAATCAGAGGGAGGCAATAGGGCAACTCCAGGGGAGAAGAAGAAAGCAGTGAGAAGCCAAGACTTGGGGGCTGCATAACAAAAAGGGAATGTGTGGGCAGGGCTGGTTGCTGGAGGCAACTGTTTGCAAAGAACTTCTGTGTCAAGAGATGATGGTCTGTTTATTTTAGCAGTGAGTTATTTCCTGTTGGCTGGTGCTCTGTTTTGTTTGTGGACAAGGTCTGTAACTTCAATAAAAGAGGTTTATTTATCCAGTCTACTGCTAAATTAGGCAGTGAAGTAACAAGGACTTACGTAGGTTGGGACAGAACAGTTGCCAAGTGTCTGATCATTTTGACCATGGGGATGCTGCAGTGGTCCTAAGTGTGAAAAACAATCATAAGTCACTTTTTTCAGTGCTGTTGTAGTTTTGAATGATTACTAAATTAATGGCTGTAAGTCGGGGACTACCTGTGGGTGCTTTAAGCCAAGGATAGGCTAGTCAGTTTTAGAGCTCTGCAGTGTCTTTTTGACTATTGGGCAGCAACAAAGATAATTTTGTATCTCCAGGTTGCCTGCTTAGTTAACAGGGGTAGGCAACCTCGGCTCTTTGAAGATCCGAGGTTGCCTACCCCTCGTAGGTCAACAGATCAGCTGCACAAAGAGACCAACTGGGGAAAAACAAACACAATAACCAAAGCAAGAGAATTTTCCACTTGTATTTTCTGTTGTTTTGTGAACCCAAATTTATTAAATAGGAAGCTTGTGCCCTTTAAAAGCGATATTGCCCAAGCAGTCTTAGCAGTGGAGAAAAGTACCCCACTAAAGAAGGAAGATTTCAATAAAACATATGTGTAATTTTTTTATTGGAAAAGGACTATTTCAAATAGTTGCTTTTGCTAATCAAACACTCTTGATCATGTTTGCTTTGCAGGATAACATCCCATAGAAATGAACAAAACCTGTTCTGAACAAGACCACAATAACACTCCAAAAGAATGGGTAGGAAATATCAACTTTTTGACATTTTCCCAAACATCTGCTTTGCAGCCAGGTTCCCAGGAACTATATGCTCTGCTGGTTATTGTTCATTTCTCTTCAATATTGGTTATTCAACCAACATAGCTGTTTATTTCTACAATTTGTTTTTGCCTGCAATATGATGTTGCAGAGCTTTTGAATTTAACACAAAATAATTGTAATAGCCCAAGGGCCCTTCTCCTGCTTTGCCTGGCTGTGTGTTGGCTATTACAAAAATGTCTTCCTACTAAGACAGAATGTATTTGATTTGCACTCTAAATCTTCCTTATCCATTTAATCATCTGTCTAGCAACCTAGAGGTGAAATAGATAAGATCAGTAACATTTAACCTTTATCAAGCCCATCTTGATAACCCAGTTCAATCTTCATCATCCCTGTTTCTAATTCTCTGTCTTTCTCAGGGCAATGTTACCTATTTAGCAGTCATTTCTTTTGCAGGAAGGAATCTTGGAGACTGTAGTTCTGAGGTGGCAAGCAAAATCAAAATTTAACATAATTCTTATTTCCTGAATGAAACTGCAACTACAGTTTTCAGAATTTATATATATATATATATGGATCTTTGGTCATTCGGGTTTTTCCCCGCATAGAATTGAAGGTGTAGGAGCAACGTTTCGACGGAATCCCATCCGTCATCCTCAGGCTGGTGGCTTCAGCTTCCTTCTTCTGGGAGAAGCATGTGGTAGTGGCTGTTTGTTCCTCTTTTTTAAAACATACATACAAACACATACAAACACCCGCAAAAACCTCAGAAAATATATATATATATATATATATATATATATATATATATATATATATATATATATATATATATATATATATATATATATATATATATATATATATATATATATATATATATATATATATATATATATATAAAGGTAAAGGTTCCCCCGCACATGTGTGCTAGTCGTTTCCAACTCTAGGGGCCGGTGCTCATCTCCGTTTCAAAGCCGAAGAGCCAGCGCTTGTCCAGGACTTCTCCGTGGTCAAAGGCGCACGGAACGCTGTTACCTTCCCACCGTAGTGGTCCCTATTTTTCTACTTGCATTTTTACGTGCTTTCGAACTGCTAGGTTGGCAGAAGCTGGGACGAGTAACAGGCGCTCACTCTGTTACGCGGCACTCGGGATTCGACCCGCCAAACTGCCGACCATCTGATCGACAAGCTCAGCGTCCTAACCCACTGAGCCACCACGTCCCTTATATATATATATATATATATATATATATATATATATATATATATATATATATATATATATATATAAAATGTTTGTTAAGTATTTAGATTACCTTGCTAGGCCCCAAACATGTGACAAATCTTTATTTCCTGTTTCAGCCCAACCCAAGGCCATCCACAGGCAGTGGTCACAGTAGTGGCAGCTCATATTTGTGTAATATTTTTTTTTTGATTGCTAACAAAGAATTAAAGGGAGACTGATATCCATTTCAAACTTATTTGTTCTCATCAGTCAGCCATACCCTTCTGAGATTCGAACCTGGGCTGATTGCACATTAGGCAGTTGTTTTTAACCTCTAGGCCACAGGCTCTTTCTCATTTTGTTAGCTGAGAAGCAAGGGAGATATGTGTTCAATCTTTGTTAAGTATTTAGATTACCTTGCTAGGCCCCAAACATGGGACAAATCTTTATTTCCTGTTTCAGCCTAACCCAAGGCCATCCACAGGCAGTGGTCACAGTAGTGACAGCTCATATTTGTGTAATTTTTTTTGGATTGCAATCCAAAAATTTTTTACATATATATATGTAACCAACAAGATGGTTCTGCCCTAGGCGCTTAATGGACCCTGAGCGGTTCCAGGCAGCGCTTGGGTCCCCACCTGCCACCTTCGCTCACAGCTCAGTTGATGTGGAAGCCTGAGAAAAGGCAGCCATGGAGGCACTCGACTGAGTTGTACCCATGCGGCCCCTGAACCGGTGCAGATCCCAGTGGGCTCCATGGTTCTCCGTGGAGCTCCGGGGGATGAAGCGTCGGAGACGGGGCCTAGAGAGCTGTTGGAGATCCAGACAGTCTGAATCCGACCGATTGCGACTAAGGTCCTCTATGAAGTCTTATTTCACGGCGATGAGGACGGCAAGGTCTAACTACTATCTACTCTCATCGCGTCCGCAGATAATCGCTCGGCCACCCTGTTTAGGGTGACCCTCTCCCTCCTTAATCAGGAGGTGAGGGAGGAGCCCTTACAGGGTCATGCCAAGGAGTTTAGCCAACATCTGTCAGACAAAATTGCTCGGATCCGGACCAGTTTGGACTCCAACTGGGCAGAGTCTGACAGTGAGGAAGTCTTGCTGATGTTACCTGGGAAGAGTTTGATCCTGTGACTCTGGAAGATGTGGACAGGATCATGGGGAGGCTGAGCTCCACCACGTGTTTTTTGGACCCGTGCCCCTCCTGGCTGGTTTATGCGGCTCGGGAGGAGACACAAGGCTGGCTCCAGGCAGTGATAACTGCTTCTTTGCGTGAGGGTAGTTTTCCCACCGCCTTGAAGGAGGCGGTGGTGAGACCCCTCCTCAAGAAGCCTGCCCTGGACCTGGCTGTTTTAAACAACTATTGTCCAGTCTCCAACCTTCGCTTTCTTGCGAAGGTTGTTGAGAGTGTGGTGGCGCATCAGCTCCCTTTGTTCCTGAAGGAAGCTGAAGAGCCTTGGTGGAGCAGTGGGCTAATGCCTACTTAATGTTCCTGGAGGAAGCTGAAGAGCCTTGGTGGAGCAGTGGGCTAATGCCTCCTTAAGTAACACCAGCTGCCTGCAATTAGTGCAGGTTCGAGTCCCACCAGGCTCAAGGTTGACTCAGCCTTCCATCCTTCTGAGGTAGGTAAAATGAGGACCTAGATTGTTGGGGGCAATTAAGCTGACTTTGTAATAATGCCACTTGGGGGTGTGTGAAAGCCCTAATAAGCAGGCATATACATAGAATGAAGACTACTGCTAAGCTTGTAAGCTGCCCTGCGTCTTTGGAGAAGGGCGGGATATAAATGGAATTAAAATAAATAAAAATAAAAAATTATCTGGACCCATACCAATCGGGCTTCAGGCCCGGGTACAGCACGGAGACGGCATTGGTCACACTGGTGAATGATCTCTGGCGGACTCGGGACAGGGGTTGCTCCTCTGTCTTAGTCCTATTAGACCTCTCAGCGGCTTTCGATACCATCGACCATGGTATCTTACTGCAGTGTCTCAGGGGGTTGGGAGTGGGAGGCACTGTTTTGCAGTGGTTCTCTTCCTACCTCCTGGGACGTTCGCAGTCGGTGTTGGAAGGAGGGCAGAGGTCGGCCTTGAGGCCTCTTGTTTGTGGAGTTCCTTAGGGGTTGGTCCTCTCGCCTCTCCTGTTCAGCCACTGGGTGAGATCATTCGTGGTTTTGGGGTCGGGTATAATCAGTATGCTGATGATACCCAGCTTGTCATTTCCACCCCAAACCACCCCAGTGATGCCCTCGATGTGATGTCCCATTGCTTGGAGGCGGTTCAGGTCTGGATGGGGAGGAACAGGCTTTGGCTCAATCCCAACAAGACTGAGTGGTTGTATGTGCCGGCATCTCAGGAAATTCAGGTTATTCCATCTTTAACCATGGGGGGTGAGGTATTACCCCCCATAGATCGGGCTCGCAACTTGGGTGTCCTCCTGGATTCACAGCTCTCCTTGGAAGATCATATAGGAGCTGTGACTAGGGGGGCCTTTGCCCAGGTTCACCTGGTGTGCCAGTTGCATCCCTATCTGGACCGGGATGCCTTGCATACAGTCACTCATGCACTCGTGACCTCTTGTTTAGACTACTGCAATGCTCTGTACATGGGGCTGCCCTTGAGGACCACTCGGAGGCTTCAACTGGTGCAGAATGCAGCCGCGCGAGTTGTGTTGGGGGTCTCCCAATACTCCCCTGTAACACCTCTACTCCGCGAGCTGCATTGGCTTCCAGTTGCCCTCCGGGTGAGATTCAAGGTGCTGGTGATGACCTATAAAGCCCTAAATGGCATGGGTCCGGATTACTTATGGGAGCACCTGCTGCTGGCGTCAACTTCCCTTTGTCCAGTGCGCTCCCACAGAGAGGGCCTCCTCAGGGTGCCGTCAGTCAGAGAGTGTTGGCTGGCGACCCCCAGGAGGAAAACGTTCTCTGTGGGCGCACCAGACCTTTGGAATCATTTACCGGTTGAGCTCCGGATGGCTCCTGACCTTCGCTTCTTCCGCCGTGACCTGAAAACTCACCTATTTAAACAAGCCGGCCTGGTCTGATGGGTTTGGGGTATTTTAATTGTAATTTTTAATTAACTTTTATTGCAATTGGGCTTTTTTATTTAATTCTTATTTTAACTTTTGTATATTGTATTTTTATTGCATTTTATTGCCCTGTACACTGCCCTGAGTCCTTCGGGAGAAGGGCGGTATAGAAATTAAATTAATAAATAAATTAAATAAATTAAATTAAATTAAAAAATAATATATATATCGAGGACGTGGTGGCTCAGTGGGTTAGGATGCTGAGCTTGTCAATCAGAAGATCGGCAGTTTGGCGGGTCAAATCCCGAGTGCTGCGTAACAGAGTGAGCGCCTGTTACTCGTCCCAGCTTCTGCCAACCTAGCAGTTCGAAAGCACATAAAAATGCAAGTAGAAAACTAGGGACCACTACGGTGGGAAGGTAACAGCGTTCCGTGCGCCTTTGGCGTCTAGTCATGTCGGCCACATGACCACAGACACGTCCTCGGACAAATACTGGCTCTTCAGCTTTGAAACGGAGATGAGCACCTCGGACAAATACTGGCTCTTCAGCTTTGAAACGGAGATGAGCACATACATACATACATACACATAAAAATTTGGATTTTGACAAAGAATTGAAGGGAGACTGATATAGCTATTTCAAGCTTATTTGCTCTCATCAGTCAGCCACACCCTTCTGAGATTCGAACCTGGGCTGCTTTGCATGTTAGGCAGTTGTTTTAACCTCTAGGCCACAGGCTCTTTCTCACTTTGTCAGCTCTCTCTCTCTCTCTCTCTCTCTCTCTCTCTCTCTCTCTCTCTCTCTCTCTCTCTCTCTCTCTCTCTCTCTCTCTCTCTCTCTCTCTCTCTCTCTCTCTCTCTCTCTCTCTCTCTCTCTCTCTCTCTCTCTCTCTCTCTCTCTCTCTCTCTCTCTCTGTATATGTATGACTTATAAGTGTTTTTCCCATTCATGACCATTATAGCATTCCTATGATCACATGATCAAAATTCAGACCCTTGGCAACTGGAATGCATTTATGACAGTTGCAGTGTCCAGGGCTCGTGTGATTATCTTTGGTATGGAGAGTCAGTCTGGTGTAGTGGTCAAGGCACCAGGTTAAAAAGCAGTAGACTGTAAAAGCCAGTTTGGTGACTTTGGGCCACTTAGTCTCTCACATTCCAATTTACCCCACAGGGATGTTGTTTGAGGAAAAATAGAAGGAGGAAGGAGTATTAGGTATGTTTGCCATCTTGAGTTATTTGTAAAAATAATAAAAGAAGGATACAGATAAACAAAGGAACAAATTCAAAGATAAAGACTAATACAACTTTTCTCTTTCTCTGCAGTTTTATTTTTCTTATGTATACTTTTTAGGGATCTATTGCAGTTTTTGGAAGATTTTTCATATTTGGATGGAGAAAGTATTTAATATTTTGCTACTGAATTCCCATGACATGAGTTTGTTAATTTCCAGGAGATTCAGAAACACCCCCAAGCATCTCATAGACCATGAATTCAGGGACATCCCCAGGAGAAGTAAATAAATAAATAATTAAAGACCTCTTTTTACATGTGTTAATGAATGTAATTTTCAATCTCACAACTATAGCTAATATCTTGACTTTTTTGACTCCCTTGGGCATATGGGTGTGTGTTTAGGTTGCATCTTCATTGCATAACAATTTTCCCTGACTTATTGCACTCTAAGAGCAAGTTGCATTGTCAACTTGTCTACTATAGAAGTCAAGTTGCAGATTCAACCTGGTTATAAATAACACAAGTTGTAATCTATTATATCTTGAGGGCACCAGACTGATGTATTCCGATCTAGATGTGGCTTTAATCCTCCTCTTCCTCCATCTCCCCTGTATGTTTTTTTTAAAGAGTAATAGGACTGAATAATTGTCCCCAAATATCTACCTTCCAAGGCCAATAGGGATTATGATGGTTATTTTTAAAGGACTAGATTGCTGCTTAAAATAATATCTGGGTAAAAAAGAAGGAAGGTGAGGAGTTCTTCTGTACTAGTTTTACTTACTTTTTTATTGGTCATACTTGCATGCCATTTTATAGTGTTATCTTAAATTTGGCCTCTGACCACTGAATAAATAATACTGTAATTTGTTTGTGGAGTGTGCGTAGTTTCAATGTTTTTAATGTTTACGTGGAAGTGTCGCTCATTCTTATATCTTAGAGTCACAGTCAAGTTCTGCCAATTCTTCTGGTTTTACTGTACCTACCTGAGAAGCCATGGTGAGAAGATGTCAGCTGTCCTCACACAAAGGATTCTTTAGTCTTCCCTATTCAGGGCCACACCTGTAATAAAAAAGTAAAAGTTTTATTATATATGATATTTATGCTATGTATAGGTACTCTAAAATAATATCAATAATAAGAAACAACAGCCAGTATAACTTTGCAATATAGGTTAAGGAGTCTTTAATCTTTCCTTGGTTCACTATAAAACATGGGTGGATGACAAGGACCAAGGGTCTCACTATCTTCTTTGTTTGGTCCCAAAGACTTACAAACTCAAGGGCTAATTTGCATCCATCCCTGTGTGCAGCCCCATTAGGCAGCACGAGTCTGGCAGCTTTCTGAGGATATGAACAGCTGCCAGTCATGTATTGTTTAATGAGGCTGCTTATGAAGATGAATCAGCTTTTGGAGAGCCTCATTAGGCAGAATAAGCCAATACCTAGCTTCAGCCTGCAGCCCGTTGTTCCTTTGTGTTGCATCTAGTCTTGAGAGGTGCTTTTGTGTGCTATCACCCAGTGCCATTGAACAAATGTCACACCAGTAAGAACATAATGATAACTTTGCTGGGCAGCCAGTGTTGGAAAAAACAAGTGTTTGCAGGAGTGGAAGCTTCTCCTCCTGATCAGAAGGGAAACAGCCTGATATATGAATCCAAGGGAAAGGAAGGGAAAAAGGAAAGACTGGGCAGAAACACCCTCCAGTTCCAGAAAAAGGAAATAGAGCATACATATAAGTAATCTGAAATGAAAATTCAAGCATCTCTGGGAGGAAAGGTAATATGTAGAATAAAGGGGCCTTGCAAAAACTCCACAGGGGGATACTGCTGTCTTTATTAAATTTTGGCTGGAAGCAGAAGTGGTTTAATTTATGCAGCAATGAAAACAGTCAAACACAGTGGTCTTACTATATCCAGGGAAGTGGACAAAAATACTGGACATTTTTTAAGAGAAAAAAGATGGTCACAGTAGGGGAGTATGAGGGTAGTTTGAGTACAAACTGAGAGATTAAAAAAAAAAACAATAGCCATTACCCCTTTCCTTGTTCTGCTGACCCTGTCTTCTATTTCTGAAGGGATAAGGATGACATGACTCCAGTCTTCTGTTCTCCAGGGAGGATTCTGAGGTAAAGTGGAGTGGGAGTGTGAAACCTACAATTATGCAAGCACTTCCACCTTTATAACCTTCATTAATTAGAAAATAAACTGTATTCAGCTCTGATAGAACAGATCAAGTATCTGAGAGGGAGTGTATGATCATGGAAAGTGACAGCCTCAGAAGTGCTAGAAACAACCAATAACACCACAGAAGCAGCTGGATTGTTTCCTTTCAAAATTGTAATATACATTTAGTTATACAAAGCTTACTTACTTACTTACTTATGGAAAAACTCCTCCAGGTTACAAAAACATTTTAGTTCAACTTGGATTGAATAAGAAACATGTTATTTTTTAATAAAGAAACTGGCAGAAATTTTTGGGTAATTATGCTAAGTTAAAATTATCCAGACTGGACAACTTTTAAATTGTTGCAAACTTGTAGATTTTTATTTTTTTAAAAAAAAAGAAATAACACAAAACTGGGCTACTGCACTGTCAGTGACAACTTTCAGTTAAAATTTGTCCTGGCAATTCAGAAGCTAATTGTAATATTGTCTCAAGACAATTTGGCCAAGGAGCATAATTGACCTTATTAAGAGTACTCAAAGAAACACAGTTGTTCAGAGCTCTGAGGAAACTCATGATACATTTTACACCACATACTGAAAAAACTTTGAAGCATGCGCAGCTCAATGTTAAAAAAAACCCCTGAAAATGAAGATTTCATGAGATCACATATGTAAGTAATAGAACATCATTGTTTTGTTTATCTGTCTCCCTGTCAATTGAATTTCATATAAGACCTTTTTTGTTGTCCCAACTGAGGAATAGGAAGGATGAATCTGTGTCTGTTCAAGGCTGTGATAGATTCCATGCAAAAACAAGCAGGAAGTTTTATATTGTCGATGTTATGACATCGGTGAGTTTTATTTGTTAGTATAAATTTGTATTTATATAAATGTGTATAAAACAAAATGTCAGGGTGAGTTATACAGTAAAGGTTTGAAATTATGTTTGTCCCCTTAAAAAGCTGGATTTCTTTCTGTGGTGAATGTGGGTGCTGACCACACCCCTCATCCACCATTTATTCTGATATGTCTGTTTTGTGTGAATCTTAGGAGAATTTAAGAAAGCTGAGATTTTTCTACTACTTTTCTATTATTTATTGCCTTGTGTATTTTCTTTTTCTTTTCATTTACTGTAGCCTTTCCAAAACTTTAAACCCCTTCTTTAGATTTTTAAAGATTTGTTATTACCATGTCTGTCTCTTGTTTGTTTGATACATTAATTGAAGGTCACAAGGAGGAGGAGGTAGCAAAAGTGGGGAGACAAGACAAAGCCTCCATAGAAAATCACTAGGAGCTGAATCCCTCCTCCTGTTTCAGGTTTTTTAATGCTTACACACACACACACACACACCACATCAAATTCAATCCTTTCCATTTGCACCAAGATTTCAATGAGTATCTCTACATGTGCAGGGTGCAAACCATGCAAAATTAGAATCCAGGCATGGATCCTTTTAGACTACATTAAAAAAATGTTTTCTATGGGACTGAGTGCTCGATAGGAACAGCATATATCTAGAAGACAAAACATTGTGTTATAGGTGTGTCTGCTTGTGGTGTTGATAGGAAAGATCCATGAAAGTACTCCTGGAACAAAAAGGAGAGGGAGAAAAATTTCAAAGCATTTTTAATGAAAAAAATCCCATTGATTGCAATGGAAGCGAAGTTTGTCAGAAGGGAGAGCAAAAATAATTTCTTTTTTCCCCGTCTAAGTCCTGGTTATGATGGAAGTGTAAGAAAATAACCTCAATTATTTATGGCAGAAAGACCTGTTTTTTGGGGGGGAAAAAACAATGCTTTGTAAATGAGAACTGAAAGCATGCACTTTTAACATGAAACACCAAAAATTAAGTTTCAGTGGAATCTACCTTTGCAACTATCATTAGGTTTTTAACAACATGGATGGATGGCTCCTTGACTTAAAAGTTTTGGAATGGGTGGGTTGAATCTTTATATATATATATACACAAATATGAGCTGTCACCGGTGTGACTACTGCCTGTCGATGGCCTTCAGGATATTATTATTATTATTATTATTATTATTATTATTATTATTATTATTATTATTATTATTATTATTATTATTATTATTATTATTATTATTATTATTATTATTATTATTATGATAGGCTGACACAGGAAATAAAGATTTGCCCCATGTTTGGGGCCTAGCAAGGTAATCTAAAAAATAGCTAACAAGCATTTGACATATATATATATATATATATATATATATATATATATATATATATCTGTTGTTCATAAAACCCAATGTTCCTAAAAACCAAGAGAAAACTGACTGTAAATGGTGACTCAATATGTTGATTCATTGTTGTGTCCTGATAACTCCTGAGCATGTCCAAAGTACGGAGTGTGCTAAATTTCCTTGTTGGGTCAATCTGCATATTGAATATTATGAAAAGCCTCAGATGAACCAAGAGATTATTATTTTCCTGAGTTTTCAACTTTTCCAGCAGAAAAAGAGTTGCTACTTAAATAAAAAGACTATTTTGCAGGGTAGCTACTACCTCCCACCTAATGCCAGTTGCAGGGTTTGGTCTGGTTGTCAGGTATTTATCTATAGCTACCCAAGGAAGAACTTTTTGGCAATTAAAACAAAAGCTCATAAATGGAGGTAAAGATAGAAGCTGTTTTGGTGTGCGTGTGTTTTTTGTTTTTGTTAAGTTGGAGAGAGCCAAACTTTTCACAGAGCTGGACTTGGCAAATGTTATTTTCTTTCTCCAGCTATATGAAAAAAATTACAATTTACTAGTTTAAAAAAAAAATCGGGGCCTTCAAGACACATGCTTGCATGCCTGCAAAGACTGGTTTGAAGCACAACCTTGTTTTCAATGACTCTTACTAAAACACCTGTTATATTCAGCCTGTTTTTTACCATAGCAAAAACATACCCAGTTTTAAAGGGGATTTTAAATTTTACTGTAATGATACTAGTTTCATTATGGGGGAGGGGGGAAGGAGGGAAAGCATGTAAGGCAGAAGAGAGGATTTGTAATTCCCCCAGAACACTCCAAGTAGCAGACCTATATGACCAAGGTCATAAAGAAACAGAATCATTAGCCCAGAAACAAATTTAACCAAAATTGGGCAAGCAAAAAAAAAATTCATACAGAGGCACAGGCAATAGCTGGCAACTAGGCAATTTGTTTAGCTTACTTAAAGGGAAGAAGACTAAGGCCATGAGCCTCCTGACTGTTTAATGTGTGATACCATTTCCAGAAGATACAAATTAATTTTGCTGACATGCCCCCATACTTCCCATGACATTTCTGGCTAACAAAAGCTCACCTTTAAATGAGCTAAAACGTTGTGTTTCTATGAAATTGTACATGGGGAAACCCATGCTTTAGGCTCTGAATTAATTCCTCTCCCAGAAGGTGTTCAAACAGACTCATGGTAAAATTATTTACATTATTCCTTTTTTTTTTCAAAAGGACCCCTGCCAAAAATCCAAAGGTGGGTAGCCTGCTACATTGTGACCAGAATGGGCTACATCAGACTACAGCATATAATGAGTTGGAAGAAGGAGATCAGGTCCTATTGCAAAGGGCATCAGAGAAAAGATTCTGAGGAAAGACACAGTGGTGCAAGGCTTGATGGGTTCATCTAACTCATATCTGAGGTGCACTCCGGCTCTGGAAATCCCAGAAGCAAGCCCTATTAAAGAAGGCATCGTTCCAAGTTCCCAGGAAATGAGCAGGGGGGGAAAAAGGTGAAATTTTGAGTAAAAAATCCTGGAGAACTTGGAAGATAAGTTTTAATGAACTTTGAGGCATAATTATTTGATAATTAGGCTCCTGCAATTATTATTACTTAGCTTGTTTTATTGTACTATTACTTGTTGGTTTTTTTGTACTGCTATTCTTTCCTTTCTTAGCAACAGCTTGGCTACAAATTACGTTTCTGTTGGTAAATGTGGTCTATTTATAATTGCCAAGGATGCAACAGACCCTGCACTGGCTGCTTACCAATAACTTTTATTTAACATGAGTCTGTTCCTAATTCATTATGTCTTTTGGTATCTTTTGGTATAACAAATTGGGATTTTGTGTTCAAATGTTACTGTGTAAATTATACCCATTCAGCCTTAGTCACTAATACTCCCTGTACCCACCAAGTTTTATTCAGGGTGGAGCAAAGGGCAATTTTGGCAAACTCTGTGCAAATAAATAAGTGTTTAGTTGTTATGACAAAAAGACATAACTTTTTACGTATAATTGAAAATAACCCACAATAATAGAGTCTATCCATATAAAAACTCACTTGTACTTACCAAAGGAATAATATTTTGGTGTGGAAAGTGAGCATTTGGACACCTAACCTCATTTCATGCAGTACCAGTTGCCCAAAATTACACACTTCACAAGTCAAAGAGAGTGCACAGAAGCTGGCACCTCATTGAGAGCTACCCATTCACCACCCTCATAATTGGCACACCAATTTTTGCAGCCCTTGCCTACCTTGATATAGCTTGCATAATCACAAAACATATTAATAAAACTTCAAATACCATAGCTCTCATAAATGAGAAATAGGAATAGCTAAGAACAGTAATCTTGCAAATAAACTGGCCATTGACTTTGTGTTATTTCAAATCTCCCATGGCTGTTAAGAATTTACAAGTAAGTAAAAATTATTTGCAAGTAAAAGCCACTATGTAAGGTTTGAGGGGTCTGTGGTGCTCTGTGGAACTGGCTTACCTCGTGGTTAGCTGGCTGGTTGCAAAATACGGCTATGGATTGTCTAGTTCTACTGGCTGGTGGAGGTCTTGTCAGGAGTTGTTTCCAGAAAAGAATAAGGCTAGATCTTGTCCTTTCAGACACATATCTCCCCCCTCCTAGAGGTCAAGAGGGTGGGGAGAAGAGAACTGTGAGGAAAACAAGTTTTGGAGGAGGAGCATGCACACTAATCGAGAAAACCTTGAAGTCCCCAACCTACAGTATGTTTTGAGTTCTCAGTATATTTTATCAAAACTATTATGGCAGTATAACTGATAATGGTGTTTTTTTTAATTAAGACTCTTTCCTGAGAATAGTAACTGTAAAAGGATGGGAAAGTAAAGTTTGCTAATTATGAATGTTTATACTTACTTCATCTATTACCTAGGCATATGTATGATTATCATTTTTTCCAAATGTAACAAGAGTGCACCCTTTTAAGAGGAGTCTCTCCATTACTTTTCTGGAATGAATTCCTCCAGTGTGCACTGAATAAATAATTACTGTAGTGAGCCTTGATTACTGGTTTTTGGGGCCAGCATTTGATTCTACACCAGTCCAGCATTATGCTTCTTCAAGGGTCAACCAAGTATTCTGAGAAACTTATAAGCAGGACAAAGAGCAAGAGCATCCATAGTTTCATGTTCCTGACCGTTGCTGATCAACTCACCACACCAAGCCATGCATTCTTCAGTCTTGCTTTTCATTTACCATGATGCTTGGACCAAACTCTTGTTCTACTGCAGTCTATCCCATGCATACAAGATATCTCTTTGAAAATTATGGCAGTATGCCATAACTTGACAATACTGCCTTTTACTAGGTTTCCCATAGGGCTATTTCGAGGGGTTGCTTGGCATACCTCCCATTTGCAGCATTCCTGGTAAGGGGCCAGGACACAGTGGCTGCAGTGTCCTTGGGTCATGTGATCAGCTTTTGCAAACTTCAGGCAGGCAAAGTCAATGGGGAAGCCAGATTTATTTAACAACCATTCGACTAACTCAACAACTGGAAAGGTTCATTTAACAACTGTGGCAATAAAGATCATAAAATAAAACTCACTTAACAACTATCTCACTTAGCAACACAAATTTTGGGCTCAATTGAGGTCGTAAGTACCTTTACATGTTTTTGTGCTTACCTTATCCTAAACTATGCAATGGTGCTTTTCTTGCAGAAGACAAATACAGATTAATTAGCTTCATTCCACCGCAAGAGCTGAAACATTCTTTGTCCTGTGTTATTTCTGTCTGGGACACAAAGCTTTACCCCATGGGAGGATCAATTGTCTTCAGCCAGCCAGGTGAGTTTGGGCCAGTCATTCTCTCTCAGCCTAACCCACCTTGCAGGTTTGTTGTTGTGAGGAAATTAGAAGGAGGAAAGTGAGCTGGATATGATCACCACCTTGAGGTATTTGTAAAATAATAAAGGCAGGATACAAATAAATTTTAAAAATTAGCATGTCTTTAATCACTTTTACAGTAATTCACTCCATTCATATGATGAAGTAGGCTTGCTCCATTAAAACATGCATCATAATAAAAAGCGATTAGTCTTTAATGTGACACTAGTTTCTTTATCTGAGTCTCCAGTCAGAAAACTGTATTTTCAACAGCCAAAGAATACCAAATGCAAAAGTGCTGTGTTCTAAATCAACTTTTCAGAAATAATTTCTGTATAATTTAGTTGTGAATTTATTTGATTGTCATTAATTTTATTTTTCTTTCATCTTCAGAACATTAATTGTTTATGTGAATATGTCTTTTTCTCCCCAAATCCTTTAAAGAGATAATTTACTAAGATCATCAGTTTTAGGCTGAAGAACTCCATATATGTTTTTCTACTTTATAATCTATTAAAAAGGAGAGAAGAAAAACAAAGCTTACTTAAAATTACTATAAACAATATGATAATTAAATTAATTTTTAAATTGAAACAATCAGTCTATATTTTACCAGAGCACAATGTGTTTTGGGAATAATGTTTTTTCTGCCATATTCCCACGATTCTGGTTTCATCTTCTGCTCATCCCAAATAAGTATTAAATTTACGTTGTCTGTAGCTGTGCCAACGGTTAAAGCAATATTTCATATTATTCTGATACCATCCAAAGGTAAATTCAAAGCATATGAAATTTTTTGGCCTTATCACTTTCACCTTAAAAGGAATTCAAGAGCAATACTAGTAATGGTGACAGCAAGTTTTAGATTGGTAATTTTCTGCTGATTTAGGATATGGTCACCAAAATGAAAATGTGTCATAATGTATATTTTTCATGCATTATACCAAGGGGCAAATTTCTTTGTTTCAGCAACTAGTCTCTAGAGAGAAAAAGTAGCCAAACCAGGTTAAGAGAAGCAAATATTTTATTCATCCTTACTGAAGGATGCTTTGAAAGCTGTTGTGTTCTTTTTATTTATATGTGTGTGTGTGTTTATTATGATTTTCTCACCCTTGAAAAAGGGAGGAAATTATCCTGACCTGTTTTGTTTTTTTCAAATTGGCTTTGTTCTAGTTTTGTAATATGCAATTCAATACAATGAAAAGTGCTTTAAAAATTCTGAGGTTATGAGCCAGTTCGGTCTAGTGCTTAAGGTAACTGGGACACCAAGAGCTCAAACCTCGCCTTAGCCATGAGAGCCAGCTAGGTGACTTTGGGCTAGTCACTCTCTTTCAGCCCAACTCTCCTCACAAGGATGTTGTGTGTAGAAAAGAGGAAGAGGAAGGTGTATTGGATATGTTTGCCTCCTTGAATTATTTTTAAAAATAATTAAAGGCTTGTTGCAAATAAATAAAAGAACCTGCAAATGAACCAAAAAATAAAAAGCCAGAATGAATCATTACAATTGTAAATTACATTGAACAAGTCGAACTGAGCTGCATCTTGACATTTAGAGATATTATGATATCTTATCTGATACATGCTGGGAAATTGTCAAGCTTCAGCTAGTCCAAGTTCAGACTAGAAGGATCACAGTCAGAGATTCAAGGGTATAACTGTCCTAAGATATTCGAGAGGCAGACACAGGGGGGGGGAACACAACAAGGAAAAGAATCAGCTCCTGCAACTCAAGGACCCTAACCCTTCACTTACATCTCTTTCACTCACTTGTGTATTAAAACACTCTGCTCGTTTCTCAGAGTGAGAAGTGGTTGACACTTGTTTGTTGTTAGTGTCCTGGATTAATCTCAGTCTTGTGCTTCTGATCTCAGCAATGGGGTTCATAATGTTTCAGTGACATGAATGCTCAGAACATTTTAATGAAGATCTTAATAAATAACCTAGCAAAGAGACTTGTTCAAATCCATCTATGCCTGTGTGTGGCAGAAATAGAAATTTAACCCTACCAATAGTTGAGGCATAGATAGTTTCATTAAGTTCCTAATAAAATTTAGGAATTTAGGGACCAATCCCAATTGGCATTGATAGATAGCAAGAGTCCTACTTTGTTGGTTGTCACAGGACTCAATGCTTTCTCTGCTCCTTTTTAACATCAATGTGAAACCACCAGTTGAGATCATCTGTCACGATGGAATGATGTATTGCCAGTACCCAGGCAAAGTAATTGATGCTGTGGATACTGTTTAATGATGTTTGGAGAATGTGGGTGTCTGGATGGAAATAACATGGTAATCATGAACCATGGTAAGATGAAGTATAATAATAATAATAATAATAATAATAATAATAATAATAATAATAATAATAATAATAATAACAACAACAACAACAACAACAACAACAACAACAACAACAACAAATGGAAGGGACCTTGGAGGTCATCTAACCCAACCCCCTGCTCAGGCAGGAAACCCTATACCATTTCAGACAAATGGCTGTCCAGTCTCTTCTTAAAAACTTCCAGTGTTGGAGCATGCACAGCTTCTGGAGGCAGGTTGTTCCACTGATTAATTGTTCTAACTGTCAGGAAATTTCCCCTTAGTTTTAGGTCACCCGTCGTCATGTCACCCCTCGTCCTTCTCTTCTTTAAACTAGACAGTGATTGTGGGTAGGGGGTTCTCTACCATCTTTGTTCATTGGTGGGGTTGCACTCCCCCAGAGGGACCTAATGCATGATTCCTGCTCAAAGAGCATGTGCTTTTAACTTGGCACACCAAAAATGAAATTCCAGTTACAATAAATAATGGAGTCAACCTTTACAGCAATAAGTAAGTTTTTAAAGAACATGTTCTGTTGCTTTACAACTATTGACATAAAAGGGGTTATTTTTTGGGGGGGGGAATGCATCTTTTTTCTTTTAGTTCTTAAAACCCAAGAGAAGGTTGTCTATGAATGATGACACAATATATTGATTCAGTGTTCTGTCCTGATAACTCCCGAGAATGTACAAAGTACAGAGCCTGCTATATTTCCTGACTGGGACAATCTGTTTATTGAGTATTATGGAAAACCTCAGATTAACCAAAAGATTATTATTTACCTGAGTTTTCAACTTTTCCAGCACAAAAAGAGTTGCTGCTTAAATAAAAAGACTATTTTGCAGGGTAGCTGCTACCTCCCACCTAATGCCAATTACATTCCAGAGTTTGTAGTGGCTATCAAGTCCTTATCTAAAGCTTCTCAGGGAAGAATTCAGACATTCTGGCAGTAAGACAAAAACCTCATAAAGGCAATGATAGAAGCTGCTCTGTTGTTTTGTTTTTGTTAAACAAGTTAGCGAGAGACCAAACCTTTTTTCACACAGCTGGACTTGGCAAGGGGAAAGTCACGGCTAAAGGGCCTTCGCTCCACTTCAGGTTGTATACCCACCCTTTCATAGATCAAGAAGACCTTCTTTCAGTCACTCATGCCCTGGTCATCTCTCCTCTGTAGCCTACTGCAATGCATTCTACATGGGGTTACCCTTGGAGATTACCCAGAAGCTGCAACTGATACAGAATGCAGTGTTGCAAGTAGCCTAAGGTTGTGTGTGTAACACCTCTACTCTGCAAAGTGCATTAGGTGTCAGGTCCAGTCCAAGGTCATTACCTTTAAAGCCCTTCATGGAATGGAATCAGGTTACCTCAGAATGTGTTTCATCCTAGTCACATTGTCCTTTCCTACCTGGTCAGGCATGGAGGGTAATTTGTAAAGACTGTTGGTTAAATAATTTTGATTAAGAGGATCCAGCAAGAAACCTTTCTCTGCTGTTAGCCCTCTCCTTTGAAACAATGTTCCTCCAGGCATGAAGAGGACCACAATCTTCTACCCTTCTGAAAGAGGGTCAAGACCTAGTCCTGCGAATTGGCATGGGGCAGAGTGATAAGCAACCCTGGGCATGACTGGTGGCTTGAGGATGTTTTCCCCATTTCTTTTAACTTTTTAACGGTTTAACTTTTTCAGACAGAGAGACAAGCAAGACAAGAGGTAGAGATGAGAAGGATCAGGCCAAAACACAGCTAGTCCTTGATCAGTCCTGAATCTTTCATCTTTACCACCCTCATTTTCCAAATCAAAAATCAAAGATCATGATAGCACTGTACTTTTTATTTGAACACCCAGACTGTTTAAATTCTCCCTTATTCCTCTTTCCAAATTAATTTCCATCAAGCCACAGGGACTTCCCTTGACAGCTAAACTTTCTGCTTCACCTCACTTTAAAATAAAAAGAGGATTCTTCTAGTTTAAAAGGAAAAGGCATGGAGAAACTGCATGCTGTAAACCTATAGCATTATCCTGATTTGCATGAATGCCTATGAGGCCCAAGTTGACTCTATTTTGTGGGTATGTTAAAACAGGTATTCCCACAAAATACTTTACTGAATTGTGTCTGGAAAAGGAAGATACAAATTATGGAGAATATCTGGAGGGGTGGGGGGGGTTGTAGTAACACTTATTGTTCATCTTTTATAGAATGAATGTTTTGTAATTGACCATGTTGGCTACTTTGTGAGTAGGCCAAAAAAAAGGTGGCTACCTTTTGTAAAAACACAATGCTATACTCTTGAAAGAGCTCCTTGGTTGGCTTTTTATAATTTCTTTCCCCCAACAGAAAGTTGTTGTACATTTTTAATTTGAATATAAATGCTCAGAACATATGTCCACAAATGTTTTTATTAAAAAATTCAAACCAAAACTTTAGATGCTTTTGCCCTTAATTAATTAATTAATATATACTCTGATCACTGAATTTACAGTGTGAGACTTTACTATTTTTTGCGATGTCTTTAAATCCCATTATAGAATTTAACTTAACCATAGTTTCAATTGGGAAAATTGAATCATAGACCAGGCCAAATCCAAAAATGCTAGAGAATTTCTAGCAGCCTGGCACTCTGACATATCAGCCATCAATAGGCACATAGACATTAACAACATCTATAGACTATGCAAAAGAGACAATCAACCATCCCCAAAGAGAAAAAGACTCCAGCACCTCCCCCACCAGTAATCAGCACTCAGATCAGCATAGATTAACTCCAAGGTCACCTTCAGACCAACAAATCAAGTAAGCAATACCGCAGTCAAGAAACTGCCCAGGAACCATTAGTAAACAGGCCAACCAAACCCTAAGACTGCCCCCCCACCCTCCAGACAGGCAAGACAACAGAATATAAACCGACAGCAAACAGCACCCTTTACTAGCACTGATGATGTTACCTAGTTAGGATAATGAAACGTCTGCCAGAAAACAAGCAAGTTCAGAAAGCACTAAGGACCCCTCATTATAGAATTTATATACATTTTATGCAACTAATGTAACAGAAATATTAATTAAGTCTTAATATTATTTGGAAGGACGATAATACATAAAAGCACTATGGTTGCCTTAGCATCCTAAGGATATTTCACTGTCCCACAAAAATTGCAAGTGAGCAAGGATTGCTGATGCAATGTCTTCAGGTCCATTTTGGGCAATTTTTATCCTTTACTAGCCTAACAAAATGATTTTGTCCCACATTAAAAGTTTATGACATTTAGTGACAGAAGAACAATTTCATTTCTATCTACAAGTTTTTCTAAGGAATGCTGGGATTTCTCTTTATTTTAAATATTTCCATAATGCATTTAATAATACATTATTAAAAAAGATCAAATTCACTGTCTAAGCTATTTTTCCATGGAGGTGCACTGATGCAAATTAGACAGAATGACTTTTCCTGATATAATTGGGCTGAAATGAGGTGGAAGGAACAGAAAGACAATTAACTTTAGGGTTCTCCCATTTTTCTATTTTTTTCCCCCGTAATCTATAGCAGTTTGGAGTAGGTTTTAGTGCCTGCTGGCAGTACACTGTCAGGGCTGCCAGGAAGAATTATTCAGAGGCCTTCAAGGGCTTTGTTTATCTCATTTTTCAATTAACCTCTGTGTTTTAACTTCATCATAGTGCCTGCACCAATTCACACCAAACAACAAATAAAAATCCTCTTTTTCTGTCATTGTGTCAAAACTAGGGTTCCTGTTGTTTTCCATAAGAGAGGGAAATAATAATAAACATACATAAAAAGATAAATCTGCATATTAGAAGAGACCAATGCAGGTCATAAAAAATTGTAATATGATTGCTTCTGACTTAATATTTCTTTTCTTATTTTTTTAATATGCAAAATATATGAAAAAAATGAAAAATGAATGGACTGAGATGAAGGGGAAGATCAGGTTGGATGGGGTTAATGAGATCCTCAGAACATAAAGAGGCAAGAAGTTTAAAGAACAAAAAGCAATATATTGGCATATGACTCTGTTAGAAGCAAGAGTCATTTGTAAGAACAGAAAAGTATCAAGAAGTATGAATACAGGTAGTCCTTGACTTACAACAGTTTGTTTAGTGACCATTCAAAGTTACAACAGCACTGAAAAAAGTGACTTATGACCAGTTTTCACACTTATGACCATTACAACATCCCCGTGGTCACATGATATGCATTCAGATGCTTGACAGCTGGTTCATATTTATGATGGCCATAGCATCCTGGGGTGATGTGATCAGCTTTTGTAACTTCCTGACAAGCAAAGTCAATGGGGAAGCCAGATTCACTTAAAAATTCTGTTACTTTCTTAACAACTTCAGTGATTCTTAACAAATGTTGCAAGGAAGGTTGTAAAATGGGACAAAACTCAGCAAATTTCTCACTTAGCAACATATGTTTGGGGCTAATGGTTGTACATCAAGGACTACCAGTATTTTGGAAACTAGATTTAGCTATATTTCCATTCTTATATTATGCTTTTAATTTATGTGCTCTGCTATTTCTTATCCCTAGACTAGACATGCGTGCTAGTCGTTTCCAACTCTAGGGGCCGGTGCTCATCTCCGTTTCAAAGCCGAAGAGCTAGTGTTTGTCCGAGGACGTCTCCGTGGTCATGTGGCTGGCATGACTAGACTCCAAAGGGACATGGAACGCTGGCATAACATAGCTCAACCCAAAAGGGAATAATGTTACCATCATGAGTCCCCAGGGAGAAGGGCGGTATATAAATTAAATAAAACATAAATAAAACATAAAACATGTGTGTTTGGTTGTCAATTCAGTTGAAATATAGTTATTTCACATTATTTATTATGATGCCTACTTCCATATAATTAAAACTTTTAAAAAATTAAAATTAAGTTTCATACAGCATTTAATACTACTATAAAACTAATATTCTAAATGGAAAATTCTCTCCCCAAACAAAAAAAAGAGTTCCGACTTAGAAAAAAAACCACTTAAAAGGCAGTCTACATATATCTAGACAAACTTTTTATGACCTCGAAAATATCAGCTTTATCTTCAGGGTACTCCCTGATACTTTTCATGGCTCCTGTAGCTAACTACACAGGAATCTTAAGGTCAAGTAGAATTCGGACAAAGAAGAGATAAAATAATATAAACAATATTCCCCTGAAAATCAACAAAGCCAGCTGTGGTTCTCTTCATCATGTCCAAAAGTAAAGTTAAGTTCAAAAACACCACCAAGAAAAAAAAATTAAAAGTCATTCTCAAGGACTCTGAAAAAATAGATTTTGGAGAATTGCTGGGAGTTGCATAGCATATAAAATTAATACATCATCACCATCATCATCATCATCATCATCATCATCATTATTATTATTATTAGAACAACTTGAGGAGAAGACAACTTTTAGAAAAGTACAAGGAGACGTTGAGATTCTACATGGAATAATCAAAATTGTAAGAGAGCATGCACAGCATCATAAAACAAGCCTCATTTTACTATACATTGGTAACTCTGACAGAGGCATGGAAGAGGTTGATTTCATAGCATGAAAGAGATTGACCTTATATCACAATGCTGTAATTATCATGTTGCAGTCTTAGACCCACCCACAAGTGAACACTGCTGTGGCAGATTTGGCAAGGTATTGGGACATGTTATTATAAACAGGACCTGCAGGAACATCTAGGAGATTCCATAAAAGATTTCAGGCTCTTGAATAAATGAAGCCACCTGCCAGATAGTATTACCTGCTGATTGGTAATTATGGTAGTTGAACATTAACATATCTGGAAGGCACTAGGGGTGAAGCAGACAACAATTACTGAACTATACACACATGTACATTCTAATTATATGCTTAACAATTGCTGTTTAGGTTTGCACTAATAAAAGCAATAACTTCATGCACCAAAGGCCTGTTAAATCTGTTAAAGAATTCTGCATTGAGCAGGGGTTGGATTAGATGAATGCTAAGGTCATTTCTAACTTGATTCTGTAAGAGAGAGAGAGAGACCACACAGAGAGAGATGCTAAAATCCTTTAGTCTATAAGTTAAAGGCTACTAAATATCTATTAAAATATCAATTAAAACTTTCAGTCTTGTTTAATAGATAGATATGATGAAGGACTCCATTTGTCCTTGAGCTTTTGGTCCTGATAGACATAACAATTTCTACTCTAAAAACAAGAATTTTGATCTAGAGAGCTGAGGTTTCTGCTGTCCAGCATACTAGGATCAAGATCAACAGGCCTTCCTTTTTCTTTCTTTTTTCTTTCTTTCTTGCTTGCTTCCTTGATTTTCTTCCTTCCTTCCTTCTTTCCTTCCTTCCTTTTTTCTTTCTTTCTTTCTTTTTTTCTTTCTTTTTTTTCTTTCTTTCTTTCTTTCTTTCTTTCTTTCTTTCTTTCTTTCTTTCTTTCTTTCTTTCTTCTCCCTCCCTCCCTTCCTTCCTTTCTCTTCCTTTTTCTTTCTTTCTTTCATTCTTCCTTCCTTTCTTTTTTGACAGACACTTTCTGTAATAGTTATAACACAGATCACCAATAGTCACGAGTTCAGAGGTGATCTGAGCAGCCCTGTTTTTTGCAATGTACTCTGAAGAAATCCCTGGAGGAAGAAATTCCAAGGACAAAGAAAAGCAGTAATTGTTGCAAAAAAGCACAATTGCATTATGTTTACAAGTTGTCTTTAACTTACAACCACAACTGAGTTCAAAATTTCTGTTGCTAAGAGAGACCGTTGTTAAATATGTTTTTCTCCATTTTACAACCTTTCTTGCCATAGTTGTTAAGTGAATCACTGTAGTTGTTAAGTTAGTCACATGGTTGTTAAGTGAATCTGATTTCCCCACTGACTTTGCTTGTGGGAAGATCACAAAAGGTGATCCCACACATGACTTCAGGACACTGCAACCATCATAAATATGAACCAGCTGACAAACATCCACATTTTGATCACATGACCATGGGGATGCTGCAACAGTCGTAAGTGTGAAAAACAGTCATAAGTCACTTTTTTCAGTGGTGTTGTAAGTTTGAATGGTCACTAAATGAATGCTTGTGAGTCAAGAATTACCATTGTTTTTCACCATTTTAATTTAAATTGTTTAAAATAGCTTTTTTGTATTGAACATTTTAAAATATATGAAGCCCAGATAACTACAGGGAATGGACAGCTAGACCAATGAGATACATACATACAAAAAAATGTAATACAAATGTTTAAGATCCAAAGACGCGAAAAGGCAAGTGAACTATGTTAGACAGAAAGGCTGCATCTCTGAGTTTTCAATCATCAAAGTGAGGGAAAGGAATATTTTTATTCTTACTGTACTTTGGGAAGTAGGCTCAGAAACAAAGCTTAGTTCTCCAGTTAAGGGAAGGTAGAGAAAAGAAAAACTGAGAAGCAGAGAATTTCTTTTTTGGTATCTTTATTGTTAATGTGCTAGTAATCAGTAGGATAACACTACTTCCGATAGCTGCATCTTCTTCAATATTAGCTCCTCGAAATACTGAAAAAAGGAAAGTAAAAATAATGTTTTACAAAAACAATATTTAAATTCAGCAATTGTTCTTCCCGGATACTTTATTTTGATCTTTCTATGATGACTTTATTAGCAGCTGGGAACAAAAAAAAACCAATGTTGGGAGTCCTATTGGACAATCACTTAAACATGAGCCAGCAGTGTGCAACAGCAGACAAAAAAACTAATACAATCCTTGATTGTATAAACAGAGGCATAGAATCAAAATCACGTGAATTATTAGTATCTCTTTATAAATACTTAGTAAGGCCACACCTGGAATACTGCATCCAGATTTGGTCACCACATGACAAAAAAGATGTTGAGACTCTGGAAAAAGTGCCAAGAAGAGCAACTAAGGTAATTAAAGTTCTGCAGACAGAAACATATGAAGAATGGTTGCAGGAATTGGGTATGACATAATAGCAATATTCCAGTATTTATGGGGCTGCCACAAAAAAGAGGGGCAAGAGAAGAAAAAAAGGATGAAAGCTAATCAAGGAGAGAAGCAACCCAAAACTAGGGAGATACTTCCTAACAGTGAGGATAATTAACCAGTGGAACAGCTTGCCGTCAGAAGTTGTGCACCATCACTGGAGGATTTTAAGAAAAGACCTATCTGCTTGAGCAGGGGTTTGGACTAGAAGATGTCCCAGATCCTTTCCAGCTCTATTCTGATTGATTGAAATATTTTTTCAACTGAGAATGGTATTATCTGATGATGTGATGTCATTCTTCAGGAAACAGAAATGATAGTTAATCACAAGCCACCAAGAAGAGCCCAGTTTCTCAGTACTGGGTCATCTACTTTCTTGGTTTACTTGGTTTATTTGGTTCAGCATGAAAAATACAGCTATCGATATGTATATTTATCCAGCATTGATTAGGATGCACTTTTTACTATTTTAATTTTTAGCTTAAGCCAAAATTACCATTGGAATGAACAGTACTTTACACTAGCCCAATGGGCAGCAGTGTATTGATCACAGCTCTTAAAAACTGCACCATGAAACTGCAAAGTCTATATAACAAGGATTAAAATAATTTATTAAGAAAATAAATGGCAACACTATTGTGAATAATATCTATGAATTTCAAAGGCTGTTGCATGAAGTTTTTAACCTGATTCATATGAATTACTCTTTCTGGCAATTAATATGTCATGTGAGAGTTAAAAAGGGGAATTAGCCTAAATTCCTTTTTCATGCTAAATGACACATTTTAGTTATTGCTTCTTGCACAAACTATAGTAACTGAATTCTCCTTACGTATTTAGGCACATTTGCCAAACTAGGCATCCTAGAGAGTTATTTGACTTCAGTTAATGACCTCCTAACCCCTCCCCCTCCCAGCCAACATGAATATTGCTGAGGAATCTGGGACTGAAGTTCACTTCTCAAGGACAGTCTTTAGCAGGTGTCCATGGGAAACTTACTGAAAGCAATATGCCATGACTTAAAAACAACATATGTTTAGACTACATCATAAGCCAAAACAAAACAAATCACATTATATTTTAGTTTACCTAAAGCCACCTAGTGAGTTCTTCCAAGCAGAGAGATTTTCAATATAAATCACATCTGATGTTAATACTAATACTATGAACCAGGCTTTGTTTTCATGAATAAGCTACTGAAATAAAACATTTCAGAAGATCCTACAGAGTTATTCCCTTGAAGTGAAAAAGTCAGTGCATAAGAAAGGGGGAAATTCTGATTACAGTAGCTAAATCTTAATCCCTTTTCTCTGATCTTGGCAGAGGATTCTTAGCAAGTAACTCTGTTTAAATAACTACCCAGAATTAATCCTTTTGGTGGCTTGAGGCTTGAAAAAAAGGTAAAAACAAAACATTCAGAAAAGTATTTGGGTATTTCATAGAATCCCCACTTATCATTTTAAAAAACGGTTTTTCCCCCTTTATTTTGATAGCCCAAGATGTGGCATTTTTACTTAGGCCTCTCTTTTACCAACACTACATTTTACATTTGGAAAAAGTGGCTTTAAGTGCTTCTGTCATTTGCAATAGACAGTATATTGTTTATACTGTCATGTTTATCATTATCTCTATAATCTCTTTAGTAATCTTTAGACCACCATTTTAGGCAATTTCAGAGAAAGAAATGCAGAACTAATTAACAGTATAGCATAGTAAGGATCAGACCTGCCATAGTCAGATTACAAATTGTCAGTTTTAAATTAATTATAGTGTAAATGTTAGTTTCAGAATTAAAGTTTGTACAGTGATTGACCCCTTCATGGATTACTGCCTTGTCGTGGTGAAGGGGCTTGCATAATTCAATGAAGCTATGAGCTATGCCATGCAGGACCACCCAAGACGGAAAAGTCATAGCAGAGAGTTCTGACAAAACGTGATCCACTGGAGAAGGAAATGGCAACCCACTCCAGTATCTTTGCCATGAAAACCCTATGGACAGTACCAAAAGGCAAAATGATATGATGCTGGAAGATGAGCCCCTCAGGTCGGAAGGCGTCCAATATGCTACTGGGGAAGAGCAGAGGGCTAGTACTAGTAGCGCCAGAAAGAATGAAGTGACTGGGCCAAAGCCGAAAGGACGCGCAGCTGTGGATGTGTCTGGTGGTGAAAGGAAAGTCCGATGCTATAAAGATTTTTTCTCCATAGGTACCTGGAATGTAAGATCCATGAATCAAGGAAAGCTGGATGTGGTCTGAACATTGACATCTTAGGTATCAGCGAACTAAAATGGACAGGAATGGGTGAATTTAATTCAGATGACCATCAGGTATACTACTGCAGGCAAGAATCCCTCAGAAGAAATGGAGTAGCCTTCATAGTCAATAAAAAAATAGGAAAAGCAATACTGGGATACAATCCTCAAAATGACAGAATGATCTCAGTTCGAATCCAAGGCAAACCATTCAATATCATAGTAGTCCAAGTCTATGCCCCAACCACCAGTGCTGAAGAGGATGAAATTGACTGGTTCTATGAAGCCCTACAGCACCTTATAGAACTAACACCAAAAAATGATGTCCTTATCATCATGGGTGATTGGAATGCTAAAGTAGGAAGCCAAAGGTTAACTGGAATAACAGGCAAGTTTGGCCTTGGAGTACAAAATGAAGCAGGGCACAGGCTGATAGAATTTTGTCAAGAGAATACGATGGTCATAGCAAACACTCTTTTCCAACCACCCAAGAGACGGCTCTACACATGGACATCACCAGACGGTCAACACAGAAATCAGATTGACTATATGCTCTGCAGCCAAAGATGGAGAAGCTCTATACAGTCAGTAAAAACAAGACCAGGAGCTGACTGTGGCTCAGACCATGAGCTTCTCATTGCAAAGTTTAGGCTTAAACTGAAGAAAGTAGGGAAAAGCGCTAGGCCAGTCAGGTATGAATTAAATCATATCCCTGTTGAATATACAGTAGAGGTGACAAATAGATTTAAGGAATTAGATCTGATAGACAGAGTGCCTAAAGAACTATGGACAGAGGTTCGCAACATTGTACAACAGATAGCAACCAAAACCATCCCAAAGAAAAAGAAATGCAAGAAAGCAAAATAGCTGTCTGAGGAAGCTTTGCAAATAGCTGAGTAAAGGAGGGAAGCAAAAGGCAAGAAAGAAAAAGAAAGATACGCCCAATTGAATGCAGAATTCCAGAGAATAGCTAGAAGAGATAAGAATGCCTTCTTAAATGAACAATGCAAAGAAATAGAAGAAAACAATAGAATAGGGAGGACCAGAGATCTTTTCAAGAAAATTGGAGAGATGAAGGGAACGTTTCATGCAAAAATGGGCATGATAAAGGACCAAAATGGCAGGGACCTAACAGAGGCAGAAGAGATTAAGAAGAGGTGGCAAAATTACACAGAAGAACTATACAAGAATGAGCTTAACGTCCCTGATAATCACAATGAGGTGGTCACTGACCTCGAGCCAGACATCCTAGAATGTGAAGTGAAGTGGGCCTTAGAAAACCTGAGCAACAACAAAGCTAGTGGAGGTGACAGTATTCCAGCTGAGCTATTCAAAATCTTAAAAGACGATGCAGTAAAAGTGCTACACTCAATTTGCCAGCAAATTTGGAAAACTCAACAGTGGCCACAGGATTGGAAAAGATCAGTTTACATTCCAATTCCAAAGAAAGGCAGTGCCAAAGAATGTTCAAACTATCGCACCATTGCACTCATTTCTCATGCTAGTAAAGTTATGCTTAAAATCCTACAGGCTAGACTTCAGCAGTATGTGGATCGAGAACTACCAGAAGTACAGGCAGGATTTTGAAGAGGCAGACGAACTAGAGATCAAATTGCCAACATACGCTGGATCATGGAGAAAGCTAGGGAGTTCCAGAAAAACATCTGCTTCTGCTTCATTGACTATGGTAAAGCCTTTGATTGTGTGGATCATAACAAACTGTGGCAAGTCCTTAAAGAGAGGGGCATACCAGACCATCTTATTTGTCTCTTGAGAAACCTATATGCGGGCCAAGAAGCAACAGTGAGAACTGGACATGGAACAACTGATTGGTTCAAAATTGGGAAAGGAGTCCGGCAAGGCTGTATACTGCTGTCCTGCCTATTTAACTTACAGTATATGCAGAGCACATCATGAGAAAGGCAGGGCTAGATGAATCAAAAGTTGGAATTAGGATTGCCGGGAGAAATATCAACAACCTAAGATATGCAGATGCCACCACTCTAATGGCAGAAAGTGAAGAGGAACTAAAGAGCCTCTTGTTGCGAGTGAAGAAGGAGAGTGCAAAACCTGGGTTGAAGCTAAACATTAAGAAAACCAAGATCATGGCATCTGGCCCTCTCAATTCCTGGCAAATAGATGGGGAAGAAATGGAGGTAGTGACAGATTTTTTTTTCCTGGGCTCCAAGATCACTGCAGATGGGGACTGTAGCCAAGAAATTAAAAGACGCTTGCTCCTTGGGAGGAAAGCCATGGCAAATCTAGACAGCACACTAAAAAGCAGAGACATCACCCTGTCAACAAAAGTGCATATAGTCAAGGCTATGGTCTTTCCAGTTGCAATGTATGGCAGTGAAAGTTGGACCATAAAAAAGGCTGAGCTCCAAAGAATTGAGGCCTTTGAACTGTGGTGCTGGAGAAGACTCCTGCGAGTCCCTTGGACTGCGAGGCGATCAAATCAGTCAGTCCTAGAGGAGATCAACCCTGACTGCTCTTTAGAAGGCCAGATCCTGAAGCTAAAACTCAAATACTTTGGCCACCTAATGAGAAGGAAGGACTCACTGGAGAAGTGCCTAATGCTGGGAAAGATTGAGGGCAATAGAAGAAGGGGACGACAGAGAATGAGGTGGCTGGATGGAGTTACTGAAGCAGTAGGCGTGAGCTTAAATGGACTCCAGAAGATGGTAGAGGACAGGAAGGCCTGAAGAAACGTTGTCCATAGGGTCGCAATGGGTCAGGCACAACTTCGCAACTAACAACAACAACAACAACAGCAGCAGTGATTGAATATATAAATGGGAAGCTGAATCATGAGGACTAACTTCTTCTTTAATCTCTGATCCCTTTAGAAACTACCAACAGCCCAACTAATGTGGATATTGGTAAAAGGAAATATTCTATATGTAGAGTTTGAAAGGCTTCTTTCGGATTGGAGATGCAAAAAAAAAAAAGCTTCCTTACTGCAGAAAATGTATACCTACAAAATTACAATACAATGCCTGCCTTGTTAGACAGCTATATCAACAAGTAGAACTTTGTGTACTTTATAATCATCAAGTTGCCTAGTTAATTTATGGAACTTGGCCATTTTACCAAAAAAATTAAAAAATAAAAAATCAGTAATATAATCTTGAGTTGTTGGGAAATTCAAATATGCACAGATAACTTGATTATACCACAGGGTAATGTTTTTTCTAAAAGTCAGATGGATAGAAAATCTAGGTAGCTATCAAGACAGGTTTGGTACTGAATTAATGCATGTAGACAGAAGCAGATGTTGCTACCTATTTGACTTCCCTTATTTATTCCTATGCACACCAAAATGCAGTTGAAATATAATAATAAAAGGGTTTTTATTTTAACTTCAAAAAGGTGTTCTACATTGTACTATATTAACTAACTGTGGTACTTTTGTCAGTATAAGAGCATAGCAATAAAATTTTAATGAATACAGTATATTGCAACCATTTTATTTTATTTTTTAATTTGCAAATCTGGCCACTGTTATCATAAGCCAAACTACAGAAGTAATGTAGAATTTCAGGAAATGTTAAGCTAGTCCAGAGGAAGAAATAGACAATTTGGCAATTGTCTACCGTTGTTCTATAACATGCTTAGCATAATAGTTAATCAGGTTCTGCAGGTTGGCAAATACAATAAGTCAATAGAACTTTTTTATTAACTGTGCCACAGATATTGCACCAATCCTGAGAAAGACAGGATTCTTCCTGAACTAAGCAATTACCTGAGATTGTGCAGTGTTAATTGCTAACACATTGCCCAATCAATATCTGCTATAGAAAAATGGTTTGATTTTTGTCACAGGTAACCTAGACAGTAGATGACAAAACACAGATCAGAGGAAAGGTCCCAATTTGGTCTGTAGAAGATGAGCAAAGTAATACAGTAGCTACAGAACACAGTGTGGAGAGGAGAACTTGAGTAATTGCTTAGACCATGCTGTTTTAACTGACTGTGTTAGTTAGGCACCAGCCATAGGTTCCAATTCATTAGAGTTACAGTAAAATATGGTTTCTACAGTTAAAATGACACATGAAAATATTTTCTCCTTTCTCATAGCTGTTTATGAGAACACAACACAATTAAAACAAGAAGAAAATAAATTCCACTAACAAGCCTGACGCTTTGTAGTCCACTAAGAAGCCTTGTGCTTTGTAATCTATTAAGTCATTCTGTTGACCAGAGTTAAGGAACTGATTGTGCAGGATGTTCCATTTTCAATTAATAATACTCAAGGGATTAATAAAGCAATTTAGAAAACGAATGTACCAGGTAAGATTTATGGACAAATGAAAGTTGTGTTATTGCAAATAATGTGGAATAGAATTAAATTGAAGACATTTTGCAGTTCCTGCCTGAGCAGGGCGTTGGACTAGATGACCTCCAAGGTCCCTTCCAACTTATTATTATTATTATTATTATTATTATTATTATTATTATTATTATTATTATTATTATTATTATTATTATTATTATTATTATTAAGCAGAAAATGTTTGGCACATTTTCTTGCATTCTGCTTCATTCTGAAAGACATTAATGGAAATAGATTGGTAACTCAGTTTTACCATGGAGAAATAAAAGCTCTATATTGTATTTTCCGAGGGTTATAACAGATCCACTTGTAGGCAGTTTTCAGTTAGTATCTAAATACATCTGATCTTAAGCAATGTAATCTAAGCAATGTAATCTATTAGCAAAATACTCTAAAAATATGCTGTTCTATAATAATCATAGTGTATTATTTCTCTGTTGGAATATTTTACTAATTTCTGACTGGTAAAGAGTTCCACAAGAAAAATGCAAAGAGCAACAACTTATACTTCTAGATGAAAGGAAGGAGGGAAAGGCAGGGGGAGATGGAATGTTGCTTGTTTTGCACAAAATGGGGGGGGGGGGAACCGAAATAGTATATCAGTAAGACTATATTTGAGAGTTAGTTTGATAGAGTTGTTGCAGGCACTGGGTTAGAAAGCAACAAACTATGAGTTCCAATCACATTTTAGCATATAGCAAGCTTGGCAGCTTTGGGTTAGTGATCCTCTGCTGAAAAAAGGCAGGAGAAAACCATTTCCAAAGAAAACTGCTTGGCTTTTCCAGGTAGTCACCAAGAATTAAAACTGACTTCAAGGCACATACAACCACAAAGATTGCATTTAGTTTCATGGAGATGAGAAAAAACTGGAGATGATAACTAATTTTAGAATGAAATAATGAATAAAGTATGTGTATTGTTTGTGCCTGCTTTGATATTGTATATTGTATATTGTAATGATCAAGGTGAAAGATTAGAAGAGGAGAGATCCAAATCTTAGTCCTCCTTAGGCACAGAAGCTTTTCTGGGTGGCTTTGGGCCACTCATTTTCTTTTAGCACCAGAATGGATAGCTGAGAAACATTTACTTGTCTGCATTGAACCAGTGGGGTAGATTATAGTCCATAATCTTCAATGAAAAGGCTTTCATCTCTCTTTGGACTTAGTACACACAGACCCTTAGTTACCATAGCAACTCCCCTTCTTTCTGCCCTTTGGCTACTAGAGCATATTTTTCTTTTTAAAAATATTAAAATAAGCATAACCTTCCATGCCTGATTCAGGACAGGGACTCAGAAAAAGGAAAGAAGGGACATTCACTCAACCATAAATGACTTCATAACTTGTGAATGTTTTTTGGAGCCTGGATTTACGACACACAAACTTAAATAAAATCTTAGGGTACAGGTGAGACCTTTGCTTTGAAACATGCTAGCTTTCAATAAATAAATAAAGTTTTAAATCAAAGGGAACATGGAGCCTGGTGTTGATTGCCATTTTGTTGTGACCTGCTCCTGATTTGTATCATCACTAAAACTGCAGTGTCTGGTTCACTCTTACTTAAATATTTTTCAGTTAGTATTACTTAGTATCACTTTTAAAAATCACGGAAGATTCCAAAATATTTTTTGTCTCTATGAGTTTTATTTATTAATATTTAAACTCCAATTTAACTGCCAGAGGTTGCTGGGAAAAGCTACAATACTGTGAGTTAAGAAGGAGGTGGGTGGAGGAGCAAAGTAGCCATATAACTAAAAATCAAAAACAGCGGTGGTACATTCAGGGCAAGTCCATCTGATATTCCTTTCATCTCAGCATTTATGGCTTAGTTCAGTGGAATACTTGTTTTGCAACTGACTTTTGCAGCATTCTTTTCAAACTGGGAAACTGTCCTATCTGTACACAAATCACTAGTCTACAAGGACAGATTATTTATCTAGGGTCTGTAATCTGTGCTCTTCAGGCAGAAATTAGGTATCTAGTTCATCCCTTCTACTCTATTGAGCCTCCATGCTATCAGCCCCCTCTACCACAAAGATCCTGCAGGAGAAGGGCAGTGTGAACAGCCGTGGGATCTGGCAGGGTGAAAACTGTGAACCATAAACACAAAGCTTTCGCTGTGTCCCTGCATAACAGATACAGTGCCCTTGCTCACCTTAATAGGGATATTAAGGAAGCAGGTCAAGGTAGTTGTGATGATAACTCAAATAAGCAGGGGACCATGGTCCAAGATGAAGAACTTGTTTTTGACAGGGAGAAGTGCGAACAGGTATTACACATCAGTCATACAAGAAGAGTAAGGTACCCAAAAAGAGAAGCCACCTTCTGGTTGGTGATTCAATTATAAGAGATGTAAATTTAGGAAAGGATACAGAGGTTTCAAAAGAAGTCAGGTGTCTTCCAGGTGCTACTGCCGGTAGGGACAAGAAGCGTATTTCTAAAATAATCAAGAATGCCAGCAAGGACTGTGATGTGGAGGCATTGTACATCTTGGCACTAATGATCTGTCCCAAAAGGATGTACTCTCTGTGCAGAATGATTTCCAGAGCTTGGGGCAGGAACTCAGCACAATAGGCTGTAGGCTCACTTTTCCAGAGGTTTTACCACTGTATAAGGAGCAAAACAGAAAAGGCCACTGTATAGCAGAATTGAATATGTGGCTAAAGGAGTGATGTAAAGGAGAAGGCTTTGGTTATATTAGTCACAATATCTGTAGCTGGTCCAATGAAAAAATGTACAAAAGAGATGGTTTGCATCTATCCAAGAAAGGGACTGAGTTACTTGGCAACAAATTACAGATTTTCTGGAGGAATATTTAAACTAAACAACGGGGACAGTGAGTTAATTGATATAGAACATCACTGTCCCTGGCAATCTAAGAAAACAGGGGAACTCAGGCACCACACAAGTTATGTAGAAAGTAAACACAGGGTAAGTCATAAAGGACTCAAATGTCTATACACTAATGCACAGAATATGAACAGTAAGCAGGGTGAACTAGAAATTCAGGTAAATGAGGGCAGATATGATATTGTTGCCATTACAGAAACATGATGGGACAAAACCCACAAATGAAAAACACAGCTAGAGGGATTTAAATTATTTAAAAGAAACAGACTAAACAAAAGAGGAGGTGGAGTTGCTCTCTATATAAGAAATAACTAAATCTCTACAGAAATAGAGCACAACAGTGATGAAAACTGTCTTGAATGCATTTGGGTCAATATAAAAGGGGGGGAAATGACATTGCCATAGGTGTATACTATAGGCCACCCAACCAAACAGAGGAAATAGATGAACCTTTTGCTAGTCAGCTAAGTAAGGTATGTAGGAAGCACCTCACAATAGTAATGGGGGACTTTAATTACCCTGACATCAACTGAGAGACAAACTCTGCACCAAGTGGAAGATCAAACAGATTCCTGACAAACCTAACAGAAAACTTTGTCTCCCAAAAAGTAAAGAAGGGAACTAAGGGATTAGCCATATTGGATCTAATTCTCACTAACAGAGATGAAATGATAGAAGGTGTTAAAGCCACAGGAACCTTGAGGGGAAGTGATCATGCAATATTGGAATTCAACATTCTGAAGGCACAAGCAATAGAACACAGTCAAACTAGAGTCTTGGACTTTAAAAGAGCTAATTTCAATAAATTTAGAGAGAGCTTGGAAAGGATTCCATGGATGAGAATCCTAAAGGGGAAAAAAACTCAAGAAGCTTGGGAAATTTTGAAAAGTGAGATAATAAAAGCCCAGTCTAGCACAATACCAACAAAGAAGAAAAATAACAGCTCTCAAAAGAAAACCATCATGGCTGCATAAAGAACTCTCTGATAAATTGAAATATAAAAAGGACAAGTATAAAAAGTGGAAAGAGGGGCACATAACTAAGTCAGAATATCAGCAAATAGCCCGTGCCTGCAAAGATGAAGTGAGGGAAGCTAAGGCTCAAAATGAACTAAGGCTTGCGACCAAAGTCAAAAATAACAAAAAAAGCTTCCTTCAACATATAAGAAACAAGAATAAAGTTAAGGAAATGATTGGTCCATTAGTGGGGGAAAGTGGCAAGAAGGTGACAAGCAACATGGAGAAAGCAGAACTATTTAACTTGTTTTTTGTATCTGTCTATACAAAAAGGGAAAAAACAGTCCAACCTATAAAAAACAGTGCAATAAAAAACAGAATAGAAACACAAGTTAAGATAGGCAAGAAAATGGTATGTGAGCACCTCTTCAGCCTAGACGAGTTCAAATCACCAGGACCAGATGGATTACACCCCAAGGTTCTCAAGGAACTGGCAAATGTGATCTCAGAACCACTGAACTATATTTTTCAAAGATCCTGGAGCACTGGAAAAGAGCTGATGTAGTTCCCATCTTCAAAAAAAGGGGGAAAAATAGATCCAGGAAACTACAGATCTATCAGCCTGACCTAAATACCTGGGAAGATTCTGGAAAACATAATCAAACAATGAATCAGCGAACACCTAGATACAAACGAAGTCATTACTAAAAGTGAACATGGGTTTGTCAAAAACAGATTATGCCAGACAAATCTTATTGCATTCTTTGACCAAGTGACAAAATTGTGGACCAGAGGAATGCTGTAGATATAATTTACTTGGACTTCAGTAAGGCATTTGATAAAGTAGATCACAACCTACTACTTGATAAGATAGAAAAATGTGGGCTAGACAGCATCACCACCAGATGGATTCGTAGCTGGCTGACAGGCCGTACTCAGCATGTGGTCCTCAATGGAACTGCATCTACATGGAAGGAAGTGCATAGTGGGGTGCCCCAGGGCTCTGTTCTGGACCCACTGCTCTTCAACATCTTCATCAACAATTTGGATGAGGGGATAGATGGGGAACTCATCAAATTTGCAGACAACACCAAGCTGGCAGGAATAACTAATACTCCAGAAGATAGGCTTAAGATACAGGAGGATCTGGACAGACTTAAACACTGGGCACTATCTAACAAAATGAAATTCAATGGTGAAAAAAGTAAGGTTCTACATTTAGGCAGGAAAAACCAAATGCACAGGTATAGTATAGGTGGTACCTTGCTCAATAGTAGTTACTGTGAGAGGGATCTTGGAGTCCTAGTGGACAATCACTTAAATATGAGCCAGCAGTGTGCTGCAGCTGCCAAAAAAACCAACACAGTGTTAGGCTGCATTAACAGAGGGATAGAATCAAGATCACATGAAGTATTAATACCACTTTACAATGCTTTGGTAAGGCCACTCTTGGAATACTGCATCCAGTTTTGGTCACCACGATGTAAAAAAGATGTTGGGACTAGAAAGAGTACAGAGAAGAGCAACAAAGATGATTAGGGGATTGGAAGCTAAAACATATAAGTAATGGCTGCTGGAATTGGGTATGTCTAGTTTAAGGAGGAGAAGAATGAGGGGGGACATGATAGCAGTGTTCCAATATCTCAGGGGCTGCCACAAAGAAGAGGGAGTCAGGCTATTCTCCAAAGCGCCCGAAGGCAGGACAAGAAGCAGCAGATGGAAATTAATCAAGGAGAGAAGCAACCTAGAACTAAGGAGAAACTTCCTGACAATTAGAACAATTAACCAGTGGAACAACCTGCCTCCAGAAGTGGTGAATGCTCCAACACTGGAATTTTCTAAGAAGAGACTGGACAGCCATTTGTCTGAAATGGTATAGGGTTTCCTGCCTGAGCTGGGGGTTGGACTAAATGACCTCCAAGGTCCCTTCCAATGTTCTTGTTGCTGTTGTTGTTGTTGTTGTTGTTGTTGTTATTGTTATTATTATTATTATTATTATTATTATTATTATTATTATTATTATTATTATTATTTTAATGCTACTAGTTGAAAACAGCTTGTGTTGACATAATCAATATATTAGGGATCAATCAATCTAAGTTGACATAATCAATATATTAGGGATCAATCTAAGTAGATCTGTCCCTTCCGACTTTATTATTATTATTATTATTATTATTATTATTATTATTATTATTATTATTATTATTATTATTATTATTATTATTATTATTATTATTATTATTATTATTTGGTGCATTTGCTGTCGCTACCACTTTTCACAACTTTTTGATCGGCTTTTAATTTTGTGTTTCTGTTCGATATATGCTGGCAAACAACTCTGATTTGATGGACCCTGAAAAGATCTTGAGAGACCCAGAAGTCTTCACGTTACTTTAAGAAACACAGTTCTAGAAAAACAAAGACCAAAGGTTATCAATTTCTTACAAATTGCCACAAAATGCAATCCTGCAGCAAAGCCAAATGCCAAAAAAGCTGTGATTCCCAAGAGCTAAAATCTTTAAACTAATTTTGAGCATCTTTATACACTTTTTCACAGAAGTTGATAATGATGATGCTTCCTCCTCTTGTCATGCTCATTTGAGGCCCATTTTACTGGATTTTTTTTTCTTTTTTCCTATTATAGGAAACATGGCCTTTTTGCAGCCAATTAAGAGAAAATACTAGATTAAATTTCAACCTTGCCAACTGCCCTCCATCTATAATTTCAAGTGGCATTTTAGCATCCTGGACCCTAGGAGCTTATTTATTTGATTAATGGCTAGAAGCCAAGCATAAAAATTTATGAATAGGTCTAACTATAAATTTCTGATACAAATTATAAACATGGTAAGCATTCCTAGTAATTCCTAATAATAAATGTTTTCTATATTGTAAGCCGATTGTGAGAAAGCAGGAAATAGAAATGCAATATTTTTTTGTAACAGCTCCTGTTACAGTTGTTTATTTCTGTTTGTGTATTCAGTTCTATTTAAGAAGTCTGCAATATTATTAACATCTGGGCACTAGCCTTATTGAACGCTTCTCTATATTCTTTCTAGATCTCAACATCTTTTTTATATTGTGGCTATAAAAACTAGATGCAGCATTCTAAGTATAGTCTTACACAGGCATTATAAAGCAGTACTAACACTTCATGTAATCTTGATTCTGTCCCTCCATTAATGCTGCCTAGGACTGCATTGGCTTTTTGGGCAGCTGCATCACACTGCTGGCTCATAATTAAGCAATTATCCACTAGGACTTCAAGATTTCTCTTACAGCTACTGCTAATGAGCCAGGTACCACCTATTCTATACTTGTGCAATTGGTTTTTCTTGTCTAAATGTATAACTTCACTTTTCTCATCATTGAATTTCTCACCGCTGAATTTCTCTCCATTGAATATAAATTGCTCTGGAGAACTACTTTAGCAGATATTAGTAAATATCTGCTATATTACTCTATTAACAATAAAGATCTTTCCAGAAATCCAAGTAGCTCCTGTTTCCTGTTTGCCAGCCATGTGTGACTTGACAAAACCTGGTATGACTATAATGAAGCAAACATAAATAAATCATGATCAGAATATTTTGTTTGCTTATGCAAACAAAATATTTTTGCCAGGTTCTAAATCTGGCAAAAAGAATGAGACTAGTGCTCAAGAGGGTATACTACACTTGATGAGATTTGAAAAATCTCATCCCTTTTGTAGTGGGGGAAAAAAACAGGTTGTCAACCCACTCATTTCTAGAGGACCTTAGTGGGAATTCCTCACTTCTGCTATGTAGGTTTTTACTGTTGTTGTTGTTGTTGTTGTTGTTTTAATTCCTCTAAAGTGGTTTTAGCACAGTAAAAAAAGGGTTTTATATTACATCTTCTCATTTAGCAACCCTAATTCACTCCTAAAACCAGAAATGAAATGGTTGGTTACAAACATGTGACTGAGAGAGCAAAAGAGAAGCAGGAGGGAGATGCCACGAAGATCATTGGTTGCTTTAATCTCAGTAATAATTATCTTGTACAGTTATGCCAGCATTATTCTCACTTTGGTGTCCATTGTTATCAGGCACACAAAATTCATTTGGTAAATGATGTAGCTGCTAAATGAAAAGCAAAGGTACTCTGTCTCTCAAAGAAATAGCATGCTGTTAAGGAATAGAATGATCTCGATCATATTCTTTTTAAGAGAGAGAAAGAGGGAGGTTGTTTGTGTGAGTCTATGTATGCTTTGAGTAAGTGTTCACTCCCGCTGACTGCCTAGACAACTTTTGCAAAATTTTGGAATTTATTTGTAATTGCCTGCTTCTTACAGTGTTGAGAGAAAGTGATTGGGTTAAGACTGCTGATTTGTGGCTAAGATAGTCTGATAGTCTGTTTGCTAGTCTGATGCCTTAACCACTGCACCAAATGGGTTGTTTAGATAGAAGATAGATAGATAGATAGATAGATAGATAGATAGATAGATAGATAGATAGATAGATAGATAGATAGATAGATAGATAGATAGATAGATAGATAGATAGATAGATAGACAGACACAAACAGACAGACAGACAGACTTGAATTTAGCTACATGCATCCTACAGTATATATTAATTCTATGCATGATTCAAGTAAGTCTTTGACTTTTTAATGCCATATGTTTCATTAAATTTAATGCCAGATAAGAAATGGCAAACCATGACTAAATGCTTGCCAAGCATAATTGATTTATTTAATAAAATGTATTTATTTTATTTATAAAATTTATCAGCCATCCATCTTACCATAGAATTGCTCTTGGCAGCTTACAGTTACATATACAGTTAAAGTATAAAAAGGCATTAAAACCAGAGATACATAGGGTGGGCTGGGGAAGAATGGGGAAAAGATGGCTGATTTGTAACCGACGATTTCATTTCTGATTTAAGGAGTGAATTATGGTTCCTAAATGAGAAGATGTAATATAAAACCTGAGATTTCCCCCCTTATTGTTGTTATTTTAACTTACTTTTGTCTGTTTTTCAGTTAGTGTATAAACTTAAAAACAAAAATATACCTCAAGAAATGTTCTGAAAAATAAAGCTGATGCTGGAGCTTGATCCTTTATGATGCCAGCTTCACTCGTTTGTCTGCTCTGAGAATTAAAATGACCTCTTTTTTAAAATTGAGAGACAAAGAAAACCAAGGGAGATACATGCACACAAATTGGTGTCAATGGGCACCAATCACTGACGCCTCACTGAAGAGGCTAATGGAAAAGGCAGTGTAACAAGTTACTCAGCCATATTTCCAGACTGCATGGAAGGAACTAGGTACAGAGAGTTTCCCTGTAAGGAATTTCTTTTTATAAAAAAGTAGATTCTGTAAAAGTTTCTACTTTTTAATATTATTTTACATCAATAAAAATGGTTTGTTCCCATATATAATTATGAATCTACTAAACTTCTTAGTTCCCAAAGTTATACCATATTTAGTAAAATATATAACTAACAATTGATTAGATAACACATTATGGCCTTTATTACCCTTCTGTTCTATCTAGTTTTGAGTTCAGTTGGGGATTAAACTGCCTGATGCCCTACATATTAATAATTGCTCAGAGTGACATTTTGGGGACAATCATGAAAAATGAGATGAGATTTTTCAGGAATGTCATTTAAGAGGGTGGATTATTTGCTGGCATGGGCAGGTGGCTATTAATAATGAATTAAAATGAACTTGAATTAATTGCTACTCAGATATCCCTGTTCTGGCAAAAATTAATAAGATTATCAATTGCCAACTTTTCATTGCACTTAGTAGAGAATGTAGTAGAGATTCTCATGCATAGATTTAAGTAATATGCGATATTTTCCATGTAGCAAATATTTGTGTGAGGAAGGGAAATGTAATCAAAACCATCTAATTTATGCAAAGAAGACAATTCAAATAGATGTTTAAAATGTAATGATGCAACCTAATAAAGAATCTCTCACCCAACTTCCTTTGATATTATTAACAACCTCCATATGTCAATTCTAAAGTTATAATTGTGAAGCTACTTGTACCTGCTTGCCAATCAAAGTGTGTTCTAATTGCAGAACTTTGTATTGTTGACATTACTAAAATAAAACTGAAAATAGATAATTGATTGCATACATTTTCTTGACGGATTTTGATGTTCAGATGGTAATTTTTATATTTTGTACTACCTGAGGAACATTTATATCTTTTCCTAGGATTCCAACTTGCCTATCGGGGAACCCTACCTTTTAGCAAACCTGACCAACTTCAATTATTTTGGGGTGTTTATAACAACCACAATTTGGCATAACCGTGATCCACTTCATTTGGAAAACACATTACATTGGAGATAAACCATTACATAGAATTTGGAGATAGAATATGAAAAAAATATTTCTTAAGTCCACAATTACTTATGTATAATAAACAGCCTCATGGCACCTAAAACCTAACAAATATATTTTTATATTATTATATATTGGAATGCATTTTTCATGCTCCATCTTCCACTTTGGTTTAGTGTGGCAGCTGCGCGGCTCGCTCTACATGGGGCAGGCAGCGCTGCTGAGGCAGCTGCAGGCAGGGGCATGGGGTGGCGGTGGTGGGCTGCCCCCCAAGGCTGGAGTCAGCACCAGAGCAACTAGTGTGGGAGCCGTGGGGCCCGCTCTACACGGCAGGGCAGGTGGTGCTGCCAGGGCAGCTGCAGTTGCTGGGCATATGGGGTGCAGCAGGCAGCTGAGCTTCCACAGGCCAGGCCAGATGGTGGTCTACCTGGTGCTGGATGCCTGCTGCCACCTTCACTGCTCACCCTGTGCAGCTGCTCCAATGCTGACTCCGGCCTTGGGTGGCAGCCCACTGCCGCCACCCCTTGTGCCCCTGCCCGCAGCTGCCCTGCCCCCAGCCACCCCAGCAGTGACGCCACCTGCCCCATGCACCCCCCTGTAGAGCAGGTCCTATGGCTCCAACAGCACCAGCCGCTTCGGCTCCAGCCCCAGGGGATTCCTCCAGCGATACCCAGCCCAACTGCATCAGTAGGTTTGTCAGACATCAGAAAGCAAGACAAAAATGGGTTTCCTTGCAAGCAGAAGGGGAGGATATTCTAAATAAGTTCACACATCATATTATTAGGCCATAGTTTTCTGTGTGTGCCCCAAACTGACTTATTTAGGACATACACTGTGTTTCAAATGTTGCTTTGCAATGACTGGATTCAAACATCACTTTAAGCAGCAAATGATTGATCCACTTTAGCATATTTGCCGAATCCAGATTAGATGCATAATTTATGGTATATATAAAATATGAATAAATATAGTATACCTAGACTGTGGGTCCATATGTATGAATCCTGCCAATGGTGATTTATTGCAGTTAAACAATATGGCTCAGCATAATGTGTAAATCCATAAAAAACAGCATTATTTCAGACAAGGATTTGTCTGTTTTCAAAAATAATCTACAGTACTCAGTTCCTGAATACAGTAATAATACAATAAATCTACCACAATACAAGCTTCCCCCTTTTGTACTGGTGTTGTGATGTAAGGGGTGGAATTTGTGTCATATTTTAATACATCCTGCTTCCCAGTGATTGTGCAGCTAAGGCTGAGTGACAAAAATCCAGATAATCAGTAAATATATAAAGTTTTAATTATATAAATAAATATATAAATAAAATTATATAAATAAAATAATACCTTGTTTACTGTGAACATTTTGATATTTATATTCCTTAGTGTGAACATTTTACTATTTTATTTGTTTACTATGTATGTTTTATTGCTTTATATCATTCAATAATGTGCAGAAAAATGAGATATACCCTTTGATCTTTTAATTGTTCTATTTTTCTAGGCCACCATAAATCTGATTGATTTGTTGGCATGTAAACTCTACAAATAAATAAAGCAAGCAAATAAAGTCAGTCATCCAGCTTATCATTGGAGATACTGGCACATACCTATTTCATGCTTACACATGTATGCATTATTACTACACATTTTCACTTTTACCACATAAGATAATATTGTATGGATGGCAAATCAGATGATATAACCTTTGAATTGATTTTTGCAGTTAAAGAATAAGGATCACCTGAAAAATAAATCCTGTGAACATAACTCTTTTTTAAAAGTGACAATATAAAACTCAATACTTTGATCACGATGGGAAAGAATTCAGAGCAGGTCTGTTGCCTAGATAACTTTTCAGCAGAGAAAAAAATGTTATTTTTCCCTTGCAATGCTGATTCCGTTTTGGATGCTAATTCTTTTGCAAACTGAATTTTCAGATTGAAAATATTGTAGCCTGGCTTTCCACAGTTTGATATTATTTTAAATTTAAGTTTCCTACATAGTAACTCTCTACTCAGGAGGAACATTGAAAGGGAACATTAAAATGTATATATAGATATAGATTCTAAAAGCATGAAATTATAGATTGACAGGACAACGAAAAGCCAAAATAGCATGGAGTGCTGCCATCTTTTGGTCATACAATTTACTGTTGCAAAGCAGAAGCCAGTCATGATAATGTATTTGAAAACAGAATGAAGTGCTCAGTAATAATGCTATTACAATTTATAGCCATGTATTTGAATCACATGATGTAATCTATATGAAGTTTGCATGCAAAATGCAATATCTACTTAGGTGACTTTGAATGTTACATAATGCTATCAGAAACTAAACAGAATATTTATAACTAAGAATAATTGGCAACAGATGCACAGGAAATTGTAAGGGTATATCTAATATGAGACTAACATCCCTAGCAAATTTAAGTACCTGGAAATTAACAACAACTATAAGAATCAGTAGAAACATCAGAGGTCTATGCAAATATGAATGGCATAATACAAGACACAGTCAGTGGTCAGTGGTGATAGATAGGGAGATGTTAATATCAAAAGAGATATCTTTCAAGGAGATTCACTTTCACCACTAGTCTTTGTCACAGCAATGAGTCGTCTGTCAACAATACTGAATAACTCAGTCCATGTATATCAAACATCAAAAACTTCTCCCACCACCTTTAAATCAACAATCTAAATCTCTGTATGGAAATATATCACCTGAAACAGAATTGCTGCTCAACTGCCCATATATACAGGCAAGATACTGTAATGGAATTTGGACAAATGCATCCCTTTTACCATTAATAAGGGAAAAATAATGAAAACAGAAAGAATCAAGGTGTCCCTGGAAATATCAATAGTCTGGATGAAGCACACTACAATACATGGGCATCTTTCAAGCTGTCAACAACGAACATACTAAAGTTATGAAGAAGGTTAGAAGTAAATACAACATGAGAGAGAATAAGATATTAAACTCCAGTGGAGGGGAATACTATCAGAACGATGGATACCTGGTCAATCCCAATTATTAAATACATAGGTTGAATAGTGCACTGAAGTCAAGCAGAACTGGAAATGCTGGAAAGGAAAACCATAAAAATAATGGCAAATAATCATCCCTTCATCCATGCAACAAAATTGATAGACTCTATTTGTCGAGAAAAATAAGTAAGCTTGAAATGTTGCAAATACACTAGACAGTTGAAGGAAAAAAGGCGTTGGAAGAGTATTTGAAAAACAGTGAAGATGATGCGCTGAAACTTGTATATTAGGAAGGATTACTGAAAACTGGAGAGACTGAACTGAGCTCCAAGAAAGACCAATGAAGGATACAAAAGAGAGATGGCAAGGAAAAGTATTACATGGCCAATGCATTTAAAAAATAGCAGACCAAGTAGATAACTACAAAACCTGATAACGGCTAAGAGCAAGAAAGTTTTAGAAAGAGACAGAAAGGCTAATTCTGACTGCACAAAACCAAACCTAAAGAATAAATGGATAAAAATCCATTCTTGATATGTTTTAGTCTGCAGGTCTTTAATCATCTTAGTTGCTCTTCTCTGAATTTTCTCGAAGTACAAGCCCTTACCATATAACACTGCAGACTTAACATTTTTTA